>NW_012115311.1:1416513-1432973 GCF_000951035.1 Colobus angolensis palliatus | reverse complement strand
AAAAAAAAAAAAAAAGAAAAGAATCAATCTGATGCATTACCCTAGAATCTGAAGTGTTAAGTTCTCCTTTTATCTCTCTGACTTAATTACTTCTTCCTCCCAATACCCTTTTTTAAATGAATTCTCTAAAACAAAAATGGGGGGGTGGGGAGTGTAAATGAGGCTTAATTGGAGGCCCCCAAGTTGTCTATCATGACAGAATTGATGATGACTTCCGTGGATGAAAGCATTTCCCCGATGGGTGCAGCACACCAACATGGCACAAGTATACATATGTAACAAACCTGCACGTTATGCACATGTACCCTAGAATTTAAAGTATAATAATAATAAAAAAAAAAGAAAGTGTTTTCCCTGTCCCTTCTTGCCATAAACACAGGCGGAAGTCATGGTTAGTCTAAGAAACATAACCACCAACAGCTTGTCTTTGATTGAAACGTGTCCCTATTTTCATCACAAAGGAAATGATTAAGTAGGGTCCTCCTATATGTTCAGCATTTTATATGACCTAAGATCATCTACATCATTAAATGAGATCGCAGAGCCGTAATTATTTTAATTTTTTTCTTAGAAATATAATGTATAAGGCATACAATCAAATTAGGTAATAAATTCAGAAACTGATTGACTTCAAACATATACCCTCCAATTGTTTGTGAGGAAGCAGAATTCACAATAAATTATGGGCTCCATCTGTATTGATATATTCCCTTCATTTTATTCCACATCCCTATATTCTCCACCTCTAGTTCAAAATAAAGCAATCACACCAAAGAATGCAATGGCACAAACTTTAATATTCAAACTGATACAGGAAAGTGGTCCCAATCCAGACTCCAAGTGACAGTTCTTGGATCTCACACAAGGAAGAATTCTGGTCCCTAGAGTAAAGTGAAAGCAAGTTTATTAGGAAAGTAAAGAAATAAAAGAATGGCTACTCTATAGACAGAGCAGCCCCGAGGGCTGCTGGTTGCCCATTTTTATGGCTATTTCTTGATGATATGCTAAATGAGGGATGGATTATTCATGCCTCCCCTTTTTAGACCATATAGGGTAACTTCCTGACTTTGCCACAGCACTTGTAAACTGTCATGGGGCTTGTGGGAGTGTGGCAGTGAGGACAACCAGAGGTCACTCTCATGGCCATCTTTGTTTTGGTGGGTTTTAGCCGGCTTCTTTACTGCAACCTGTTTTATCAGCAAGGTCTTTATGACCTGTATCTTGTGCTGACCAACTATCTCATCCGGTGAGTTAGAATGCCTTAACCGTCTGGGAATGCAGCCCAGTAGGTCTCAGTCTCATTTTACCCAGCTCCTATTCAAAATGGAGTTTCTCTGGTTCACATGCTTCTTGACAAAACTACCTTTTAAGAGGTTTGAATCTCAATTAAGCTGAACAGATAAAGAATGTTTATTTCTGAGTTAGGCACCACAGGAAGAACTGTAGGCTAAAAAGAGATCACAAAGAAGGGCAGTGACACCCTGAGGGTCTACTCCTCAAGCACAGGGACAGGCCGATTCCAAAGCAAACACTCAAGAGCAGGCAGGTAATTCTTGAAGCCTGTGACAATCATGCTTTTTAAATTGTTATTTTAATAATCTGGATTCTGCTTTTGTTTAGCTTTGGTGGTGGTTGTTGTTTCTGAGATGGAGTCTCACTCTGTCACCCAGGCTGGAGTGCAGCAGTGCAATCTCGGCTCACTGCAACCTCCGCCTCCTGTATTCAAGGAACTGTCCTGCCTCAGCCTCCGAGTAGCTGGGACTACAGGCGCCCACCACCACGTCCAGTTAATTTTTGTATTTTTAGTAGACACTGGGTTTCGCCGCGTTGGCCAGGCTGGTCTCAAACTCCTGACCTCAAGTGATCTGCTGACTTCAAGTGATCCGCTGACTTCTGCCTCCCAAAGTGCTGGGATTACAGGTGTGAGCCACTGCACCTTGCCTAGTTTTGCTTTTTTTTTAGAAGATACATGGTCCCGGTGTGTTGCCCAGCCTGGCCTTGAACTCCTGGGCTCAAGGGATCCCCTGGCCTCAGCCTTGCAAATAGACAAGACTACAGGCACACACTACTCTCTCTGCCTGGATGGATTCTGCTTTTTTTAATATAAAAAGTACATTCTAGGTATAGTTCAGAACATTGAAAGTATCAAAATGGCATTTCAAGAAATACAAAGCACCTTAAAGAAATATCCACAATTACTGGAATGTAATTCCCTAGGAGAACCACTACAGAGCACAGAGGTCACAGCAGGAAAAGTATCCACTCCAAAACCAGAAAGGAGGATGTCAGTAACATCAAAACAGGCCTAATTACAGGAATCTTTAACCCTGATAAATTTCCTTCCCATGAATTTTTTTTAATTATACCAAATACTTCGAGAGAAAAAAACAGTAAGAAAAACATTCTGATAACCTCTAAAATGTAGTCATCAACTGCTAAATGTTTAAAAAATGTTTTATCATCAGAAAGCCTTCATATAAATACAAATGCATGACATATAAATATACATTTATTTATAATATAAATATAATTTATTATAAGTAAATCCAGGTCCTACAAAATTCATTCTATCTCACAAATTTCACAAGTTCAACAAACTGCTCCAGGCACACCGGTAACAGAAGAGACTGGGAGTATGGGAATCTTTCAAATTCAACGTATGTAAATGTCATAATGGGCCACTGAAGAGAAAATTAAATCCTAAAAGGATGAAGGGGAGAGACCAATTCAGTCATACAGATTACAGAACTCTCAGGGTAGGATGATCCACAGGAAGCTTTCCCATTCATCACATGTAAATTTCATGATGGCCTACATACCTACCCATCCAGAGAGAAAAGTTTCCAATGCAACCAGCTTGGTGCCAAGTACACAAACAACCCCAGTTGATATTTACAAGTTTTGCAAGTTCCCCTCTCCTTCCTCCTCCCTCCCCATTTAGGAGGTAGCCCTGCAGAGAGAGTTCTGCTGCAAACAGAGGAGGTAATTGTAACTCAAGAGAGCCCACTTTCTCCTGTATTCAAATCACAGTACAGTATGATGGCAGGCTGAAAGCTACTGGTGTGACAAACTGGCGATTCTTTTTTTTTTTTTTTTTTTTTTTTGAGATGGAGTCTCTCTCTGTCACTCAGGCTGGAGTGCAGTAGCGCAATCTTGGCTCACTGCCTCTGGCTCCTGAGGGCCCGCCAACATGCCTGGCTAATTTTTGTATTTTTAGTAAAGACAAGGTTTCACCATGTGACCCAGGCTGGTCTCAAACTCCTGACCTCAGGTTATCCACCCGCCTAGGCCTCCCAAAGTACTGGGATTACAGGCGTGAGCCACCGTGCCAGCCCAAACTGATGATTCTGCAAATTAAATCTCACAGCTCATGAAGGCACATCATCTCTGATACAAAATTATGGTGACCGAACATACTTATCTTGATGTTACTTATGCAACCTTATGCTGAAGGTTAGAAGAGAAAAAAATTTTCTCATGTCAAAATAGAACAATAAAATCCACATTGTGACTACTACTACCTCAAGAATCTGCCAAAATAAGAGCTTCTAGCTAAACCATATGCAAACCATTTCCTTTGACCTTGCTTCCAAGCAACCAAAATGTCTCAAGTATTTGAAGTTTACTTGTATGGACCACTCCCAAATATTTATGTGGTTATTTTGTTTTCAAGCTTTGAAGGACACAATATTTACACAAGCCTGGGAATTAGGTGATTCAATTATAATTTATCTCTCCAAACTTAATTTGAATCTAAATGCTTTCCCCCCAACCCCCACCCCTGCAAGACATAGTATTGCTCTGTTACCCAGGCTGGAATGCAGTGGCACATCTCGGCTCACTGCAACCTCCGCCTCCTGGGTTCAAGCAATTCTCCTGCCTCAGCCTCCTGACTAGCTGGGATTACAGGCACGCGCCACCACGCCTCACTAATTTTTGTGGTTTTAGTAGAAGCAGGGTTTCACCATGTTGCCAGACTAGTCTCGAACTCCTGACCTCATGATCCACCTGCTCCACCTGCTTCAGCCTCCCAAAGTGCTGGGATTACAGGCATGAGCCACCATGCTGAACCTCTAAATGCATTTCTTTTCAGATACAGAAGGCAGCATGCCTTTTCACTCTCACCCTTGCCACTGCTGCAAAAATGAAGACCCTCTCGTTCTGTGCTGGGAATTCCTCACTCAAAAAGGGGTTTTCCCTCAGTCACTCGCATGGCAGGCTTCTGAGCCTGGTACCCGCAGAGGAAATGCACTAATTTTTTAATTAAAAAAGGAAAACCAATATGAAAGGAGAGGGCTGAAACACTGAAGAGACAAAGCCCAGTGCCTCCAGACCTCAGCTAACTCTTCAGAATGCCAAACCACTGAAAAAACCTTTATCTTCCCACATAATCCAAACTGGTTTCCCTCTTCCTCCTTTCCTTATTAGGCCCAAATAAGACTTAGAGGATTAATCATGCACATTGGCTTTTTTACTGCAGTTACAAAATGCAACCACTGAGCTTCCCTCCCTTTCCTGATGCCAGGTTCACTTAGCTACTTTAAGATTTGTAAGTACTTTGTAAGTACTCAGCAGTACTTGCAAAGGCAGTACTCTAACACCTTCAAAATGGGGAAACCATGGTTGTAAACAGAAACACGTATTTTTCCCTCAACTTGAATGCTTTATCATATCTCTAACATGGTAAGAGCAGAGATTCACAAAACCATGACCTATATTTTCCAGATTGTTAGAACAGCAATTGAGAAAAACTGTTTATCCAAGAAATACCTTTAATCAAACAAAAAAGAATAAAAGGATACAAGGGAAGGCCTCTCTTCCACCCTCTTTCTCATCACAGGTTCGCTTTAATCAGATAAGATGGGTAGGGGCTCCAGGACTCTTAAGTTCACGGGGTATATCATTAGGACCAGCCCTGTAACTCAACTGCACAAAGAATGAATGACATTGTTATTAAGACAAACATCATCTAGGGAGAAAAATACATCAAGGTAGAAAAAAGATTTCCTTTTTAGGTCTTGAAGATCTGTATACAGATGCTGGAACCAAGTCACACTGAAAAAGTTGACAGCCTGGCAAGTTTTAGATGTGGTTGGCCAGAGATGTATAAAGGATACAGTGGGGCTTGTTGGAAGTAACAGCACTTCCCAGATGAGGGGTGCTGCAGTGTAGACCAAGGGGCCACAACACTTTAGAGGTGGTACTGGCCTCTGAGAAGGCAGAGGTCTCTAAGAATTAAAGAACTCCTATGACTTAAGGTCAGCAGAGATAGGCTATCTTGAAAGAAATGATCTACCTCCCTTCCCTGAGGGAGATAAGACCCTACTACATTTCTTCCCTTCAAAATTAGAACCAAGATGAGAAAGGAGTTGAAGGATGAATATGTTTTACATAATATCTTTACTTACAGAAATTAAAAGACCAAAGATAAGCTGTAATTCTGAACTTCATTGGATCTACAAACATCAATAGTGGTCGGCAGGGCACGGGGGCTCATGCCAGTAATCCTAGCACTTCGGGAGGCTGAGGTGGGCGGATCACTTGAGGTCAGGAGTTTGAGACCAGTCTGGCCAACATGGCGAAACCCAGTCTCTACTAAAAATACAAAAATTAGCCAGGCCTGGTGGTCTCTACTATTACAGGTGTGCCTGTAATCCCAGCTACTTGCGAGGCTGAGGCAGGAGAATCGCTTGAACCTGGGAGGCAGAGGTTGCAGTGAGCCAAGATCAGGCCACTGCACTCCAGCCTGGGTGACAGAGTGAGACCCCACCTCAAAAAAAAAAAAAAAAAAAATTAGACTGGCCAATTCCATATTGTTTTCTGGTTGGTTTTGACTAGTTCTGCCTGGCATCATTAACAATCATACAAGCGTGAGATCCTGGTGCACTCTGAAAGCTATTTTCTCCACGTGGAAGGTAACTTAGACATGTAATAAAACTTCATGGTAGTGGGCTTTCTCATTTAGTTTTATTTAACTGTCCCCTCGACCCTCATCAGCAGTGTACCTTTTAAATAAAATGTCTGTTTCTATAGGGATAAACATCTTAGTAAAATAATTTTCTACAATTCTTCTTTTTTTTTTTAGGCAGAGTCTTGCTGTCACCCAGGCCCTGGCTGGAGTGTCGTGGCACAATCTCAGCTCACTACAGCCTCCACCTCACAGGTTTAAGGGACTCTTGTGCCTCAGCCTTCCAAGTAGCAGGAACCACAGACAGGCACCACCACCGACTAATTTTTTGTATTTTTAGTAAAGACAGGATTGCACCATATTGGCCAGGCCAACTCCTGGCTTCCAGTGATCCACCCACCTCAACCTCCCAAAGTGCTGGGATTACAGGTGTGAGCCACCATGCCCAGACAGCTCTCCTAAACACTTGTCATTTCTAAATGGCTGATGAGTGTTATTTAATCTGCATCTGTGCCTTCTGATGTGCCACAATGCCGTTTTTACTGCATAAACCTTTTGGTTCAACATGAGCTAGTCAGACTCACTCCAAGTACACTTAACACTGAATATATTCAGTCCTATTGGACTGTATGGTGTCAATTTTGGGTTTGGCCTATCCAAATTTAACCTCCTCTGGATCTGTTGAAATACCCCATTATAATCTTCATTCTTGCATTTCGGTTAGTGAGAAGATAAATATTACAATGAGAAAGCTATCAAGGATATCTAATATTTAGCTAACGCAATATTAGAACTGACATTTACATTTTGAAATATCTTTTCAAGCCAATATAACCTTCTCTCACAATTGCCTTAAATGTATTTTGAAATTGCTAACTTCAATTCAGAATTTCTCATTTTTCAAAAAAGCAAGACTTACATTTAACAGTAATCTTTATTTGAATCACTCTGCTACCAGGACACTGGGCCTCACTGAAGTTAATTTTAAAGAAAAGATCAAGCAAAAAGCTAAATACATTATAAATGCCAACTATTCAGATTAAGTCAATTACATAATCTGTTCTACATATTGCCAAATTCCGTATGTCAGTTTCAAAATCAACTGCAGTACACTGGCTTTAAACTGCATTCCACAGGACTCCATATTTACACAAGTGTGTTCCCAAGAAGTTGCATTTTAAAATTTTTTAATGTAATCATATTTTCATAATTTCTTATTTGGCAAAAACAAAGATATCATTTGATAAATTTGGTCTGTAACACAGCGTTCTTTTCATAGTATGTCCTTCCTACCCTATACTTCTCAAACTCTGTGTGTATTTCATACGCCTATCACTCGAGAAATTTTTTTTTTTTTTGGAGACGGAGTCTGGTTCTGTCGCCCAGGGTAGAGTGCAGTGGCGCCATCTCGGCTCACTGCAAGCTCCGCATCCTGGGTTCACACCATTCTCCTGTCTGGGTCTCCCCAGTAGCTGGGACTACAGGCGCCCGCCACCACGCCCGGCTAATTTTTTTTGTATTTTTAGTACAGACAGGGTTTTACTGTGTTAGCCAGGATAGTCTCGATCTCCCGACCTCGCACTCAGAGAAATTGATACTTCCCGAATTTTCAGGCCTTTATGAATACCAGTCCACCATCCCAAAAATGTATCTTGAAAATAAGATGAACTAATGGACAGAAAGACATGCATTTACACAGATATATGATCAAGCAAGCATAATGAAGTGTTATTAGTAGAAAAGGTAGCAGAAATTCTTCCAACTTTGCTGAATGCTTGAAAATTTTCATAGCAAAATCATAAGGGAACAATCTCCCATCTCCCCCGCTTTTTTTTTTTTTTTTTTGAGATGGGAGTCTCACCCTGTTGCCCAGACTGGACTACAGTGGTAGGATCTCGGCTAACCGCAACCTCAGCGCTCCCCAACCCCCTGCCCCAGGTTCAAGCAATTCTCCTGCCTCAGCCTCCCAAGTAGCTGGGACTACAGATGCACGCCACCACACTCACTTAATTTTTTCTATTTTTAGCAGAGATGGGTTTTTGCCATGTTGGCCAGGCTGATTTCTAACTCCTGACCTCAAATGATCTGCCCACCTTGGCCTCTCAAAGTGCTAGGATTACAGGCGTGACCCCCATACCCGGCCCAATCTCCCATTTTCAATGCCTGCTTCAATGGCCAATACAGAACTTCATTTTTCTCTAAGACACTTAACTCTTCCCACTGCATATCATAATTATTCACACGTTGCATCTAGTCTTCCTACTGGATCTATGTTTTGAGTCATTGCTACCACTCAAAAGTACCTAGCACATCTTGTACACAGTAATCATTCAACAAATAAAAGGAAAAAAAGTACTTTGACAATCTGTTGAAAATAACTGTTCTTTAGTTATATTACTTCTTAAATTATTCTCACATGATACAGACTGATATTCTCAACACACAGGAAGCTGAAATATAAAAGACCCATGTTTCAAGAAAGAATTTTTTTCCTAACAACATATTTACAATACAATATAACTGAGAAGCCAAGACATACAGACATTAAATTATATATAATACACAGCAGCATGAATTAAAAGATTACCAAATATTCACTCAGAGGACAAAAATTCCTCTGGGTAGGAGCCAAGATTGGAAGTTGGTGAACTGACTTGAGCCTTGCAGACTGAGCAAGATCTGCAGAATTTTGGGGCGCAAGATGATCTAAGCTCTGGAGAGTCTAGGCCTGAAATACTAAAAGCTAAACTAGGAGAATGGTTAGGGGGTGGGAACTGAAAGTCTCAACAGACCCTGAGAAAGAAGAGTTAACAGACTTGGGAACACTAAACACCAGTAGAGTGCTCAGGAGGACATCAAGGTTTGAAAACTAGGGAGAGCTAACTAGACGATTAACCCAACTGGGGACCTTGAAATGAGCCATCTGAGGGCAGGGGAAATACAGTATGTTCGGTTTTAGACATACTGGATTTGAGATAAAAGTGGGACATCCAGAGCCTTTAGGTAACTAGATATACACAAGGCAACAGAGAGTAAGTTATCTAAGAAAATAACAGAGAAAAAGTTCACAACTAGTCCTGAGGTACACTTATGAATGAGGATAGGAGAAGGGAAAATAAGTGAACCCACTGGAGAAGCCAAATGGCAGGAGGACCACTGTAATGGAATCCAAGATAAGAAATGATTTCTGAAAGCAAAGTTAAGAAAAGGAAGACTTGGCCGGGCACGGTGGCTCACGCCTGTAATCCCAGCACTTTGGGAGGCTGAGGCGGGTGGATCACGAGGTCAGGTGAGCAAGACCATCCTGGCTAACATGGTGAAACCCCATCTCTACTAAGAATATAAAAAAAATTAGCCGGGCGTGGTGGCGGGCACCTGTAGACCCAGCTACTTGGGAGGCTGAGGCACAACAACAGCATGAACCCAGGAGGTGGAGCTTGCAGTGAGCCGAGATTACGCTACAGCACTCCAGCCTGGGCAAAAGAGCAAGACTCCATCTCAAAAAAAAAAAGAAAAGAAAAAAAGAAAAAGAAAAGAAAGACAGGCTGGGCATGGTGGCTCACGCCTGTAATCCCAGCACTTTAGGCAAGCAGATCATGAGGTTAGGAGTTCGAGACCAGCCTGATCAACATGGTGAAATCCTGTCTCTACTAAAAATACAAAAATTATCTGGGTGTGGTGGCGCTAATCCCAGCTACTTGGGAGGCTGAGGCAGGAGAATCACTTGAACCCAGGAGGTGGAGGTTGCAGTGGGCCCAGATCACGCCACTGCACTCTAGGCCTGGACGACAGAGCGAGACTCCGTCTCAAAAAAAAAAAAAAAGAAGAAAAGGAAGACTTAGACACACATGCCCCCAACTCCCAAAGACTGCAGCTTCAGGGATCATCAGAACAAAAACCAGAATTGGGAGCTATATAGGCTAATTCCCTAAACAGCTCTCCCTTGATTTTTTTTTTTTTCCTGTAATCAATATGGCTTGAAATAAAGGACACATTTTGAATTTATGCCCTTTTTAAAGTAGTAAGTAAAGGTAAAATTCACTAAATTATATGATAAGGAGCTGCAGATTTACCTTTCCAGTTGTATTCGGCTTAATATCAAAACTAACTTGCTTTTTTGTTTTCCTTTTTAGCTTTTATCAAAACTATACAAAAATGGATGAAAGAAAAAAAAAAGTAGCCCAAATTCCTGCCAAGTGGCAAGAAAAAGTCAACCCAAGATTCAACTATTGGTGGTACTTAACCTACAAGTTGATAAACCACAGGGAGAAGACTGAGTGGAGTAAACTGGGATGCTAATAAAGTAAGTTTTTTAAAAGGCTGAACCATATAAAATAGTCAACGTACAAAAATGTATTTTTCATGTTTCATATGTTCCTTACAAGACTCCAAATAACAAGCAGTAATACCTACAAAGAATTTCTGTGCCACTGACTTGATTTTTGTTCATCCTCATCAGCAACTGGCAAAGAGGAAGATGTCTTCCACACTTTACACTTTAAGTATTTGTACACAGCATATCCCTTAGGCACCAAAATACCTACTTTTTCAGGTACATGTGGTCTTCTGTTTCATAGCTGAGGAACACCACCAGAGGCAACAGAATTCTGTATGCACCAAGCAAACGTGGTTGGTTATATGACCCCAGGGAGATACTGGGGGGTTGGACAAGTCTCTGCAAGTTGTTGCTACAAAGGCAAAGGCAAATCTTGAACTGCAGGGAAGCAGACCAACTCCCACACAATTGAAAATTCTGCCTTCCCCAATCACTATGTGGTATTTACACTGCCTTTCCAAGAGGATCCCCAGAAAGTCCCAAAGCTACAGCACATACAGGACAAAAGAATGGCTCGGTAAATTCCCATGATGCCAGGGAACTGGGTAGTTTCCAAGGGCAGAGTGTTCCAGAAAAATGCAAATCATTCATGCTTCCCCAAAGAAATTCCAGCCAAATACAGCTGCTATCTTAGAAAGTCTAATACAAAATTGCAGTTTAGATGCTTGGATGAAGGGGCTAGAAGCACAAGGACAAGTAACATGTTCACAGTCTACAAGGGATTCTAACTTGCCACTGAATATTCTTCCCCCTCATCCCCATTTCATATCACCTCTGAGAAGATTCCCTGTGCGTGCGGAGCATGAAATCTACGTGTCTGCTGCCAATGTGACACCTTTTCAGAAATTTTGGGGTCTTGAAGACCTTTACCTTTTTTTAAGTTTACATAAGAATTAAAATGCCTTATTTTCAGTATTTCAGTGTTTGTCACTTAAAAAAAAAAAAAAAAAAAACTAGGCCATAAGCAGTGGTTCGTGCCTGTAATCCCAACTACTCAGGAGGCTGAAGTGGGAAGATCACTTGAGCCAGGGGCAGGCAAAGGTTGCAGTGAGCTGAGATCAAGCCACTGTATTCCAGCCTGAGCAAAGGAGTGAGACCCTGTCTCAGAAAAACAACAACAACAACAAAAACTTAGTATCATTCAAAAAGAGGCCACTCTTCTTGCCATCCCCTCAACCACGGACTTGCCACAAAACCATGGTAAAAAGTAAAGTTCTTGGGAGTATGAAACAAAGTATTCCAATTTGGCATCTATTCTGGAATTTCTGAACAAAATCTTTTAGCTGTCAGACGTATTCAGGTAACTTTTAGCCTTTAATATGATGCTACATTTAGCTGCATAATCCCCCCATCCATTTTAAATTATTTCCTCATTCTTGCTTCCCCAAGTATATATACAGGATTATCAAGGCTTCCTTTAAGGTAATTTCAGTGACAATCCAGAAGTAGGAAAGATGCCTCAGATCCTCTAACCACTCAGTCTCACCAGGATTCTCTGAGTCAAATGTGACCATGCAACAGAAAAGCAGCCATCCTTCTAACAGGATCTCTGTGGCTGGTTCAATTACTCACCTACAGATTATACCCAAATTACAGAATAAATATTTATTTCAAAATATAAGCAAATACACTGTCAGTTCATAGGTCAAATAAGAAACATCACTCCCAAGTAAGTATTTATCTTTAGAATAAAAAGCTTTGGGGCCAGGCATGGTGGCTCACGCCTGTAATCCTAGCACCTCAGGAGGCCAAAGCGGGCAGATCACAAGGCCAGGAGTTCGAGGCCAGCCAAGCCAATATGATGAAACCCCCCTCTCTACTAAAAACACAAAAAGTATCCAGGCGTGGTGGCACGTGCCAGCAGTCCCAGCTATTCGGAAGGCTGAGGCAGAAGAATTGCTTGAACCTGGGATCGGAGGTTTCAGTGAGCCGAGACTGCGCCACTGCACTCCAGCCTGGGCGACAGAGCGAGACTCCATCTCATAAAAATAAATAAATAAAATAAATATTTATCTTTAATTAAAATCAAAGAGGATACCTCTAATAAAACAATCTAAACATTTATGTAACAAGAGTTAAGTGGTATAGCCATTCTTTTAAATTGTTCTAAATAATATCAAAACAGAAGAGTCAACTCAAAACTGCCATTTATTTAAAAAAATCAGAGTTCACAATACCACTTCCCAAGCTTTAGAAGCCTTTCTATGTGAGAAAACAGGTCATGGAAATGAAGTTTCACTATTTATAAATACTGCACTAGATTTAGAAGATCCCGGGTTTTCCAAAAGTCTTAGGTTCCACTTTGTGTATGACCTTACAGCAATTCTAGGCAGTATTAAAACAAGTGTAAGACATTTAACATACCATCCCCACAAACACGAAATGCATACTCTTCAAATATAACCAGCACTTAACTATCTAAAGAATGACATTAAAACTTTTTGAATTCACTAACAGTTTTCCAACTGGTTTGTCCTATGCAAACGACTCAAACTTTCAGGCAGGCCCCAGGAAGCAGCACACAAGAAACTATTTAATTAAAGATTCAGCCTAATTCCCAGTAGTAAATCACAGGAAATATTTTGTTCCAAAGCAACGTCTCCTCAGTCCTAAAACAGTTAAGTTTTGGTTGATTTGCATTTAAAAACTGGATTTAAGTAAAAAGTCAGTAAAATTTCTCTTTTATGACTCTTATAACAGGAGTCTTTCAGATCTGAGAGTGAAACTTGGTTTTAACAAGTTACTCATTTTTATGAAACTCTAACCAGAAGACTAGTTATGAGTTAGAACAGCTCAGGTTGTTTCTTTTCTTCTTAAAATACCCTTTTACTCAAACTGAAAATGCATTTGCTGTAATCCGACTTAAACCAACTGACATTACACCTGAAACATTTACTCATTTGAGAAAAGCAGCCTACTCCAAAGCAAAGCCCCATTAGGCTCCCACTGGGAGCTGCCCAAGGGCCTCCAATTCCAGACAGATAACAGGTCTCCTAGCTCTGGCAAAGAAATTTAAAAACAAACAAACAAACAACAAAAAAAAAAAAACTAAATTATTCTTGCATTTTTCAAAGAATCAGAACAAGAACCTGATAAAATGGTTGTAAAGATGATTTAACATCAGAATCTATTTTTTAAAAACCTAAATCTTAAAAAGTATAAGTCACATTCCTAGTTTAACACTCTGACAATGCCATTTGAGACACAAAACTAAAAATATCCCAAAACACTGCCTTTATCTTTAAAGAAAGGCACTCCAGCAAGTTGAAGTAGGTTGTATCCATTTCCAAGGACTAAAGAATGGTGTAAGTACACACTGTACTTTGAAGGCAAAAAAAAGGGGGGGAATTTTTTTTTTTAAATGGCTAATACTCTGTAACAGTTGAAATAGAATTGATAGATGAGCAAGTATTTAAATTCAAATGTTAAGTAAAATAAGATTTGGCAGACAATTTCGATTTTGTGACTTAATAGAATGTATGCCGAGCTTAAAGGTAAGAAGGCACTTAACCTTTTTGAAACACTTGGTAAAACTGCATGCAATGCCTCGTAATAAAGCAATAAGTGATACCTTTACTCTAAAACACACTTTGGAAAAAATAAAATGAATCTTGAACTCCTTTCCTTCTCCAGGAACTTCAATATGGTGTGAGTAACTTAACCTTTTTGACACGCATTAACCACAGGGATGACACTGTATGTAAAATAACCTTGGTGTTAACAACTGCGCAGCAAAGACCAATCTTTATTATGCTGTAGAGTCAATATGAGAGGCGAGGAAAGGTTTAGAAAGATGTTTAGCTCGGCCGGGCGCAGGGGCTCACGCCTGTAATCCCAGCACTTTGGGAGGCCGAGGCGGGCGAATCACGAGGTCAGGAGATTCAGAACATCCTGGCCAACATGGTGAAACTCCGTCTCTACTAAAAACACCAAAATTAGCTGGGCATGGTGGCTCTTGCCTGTAATCCCAGCTAACCGGGAGGATGAGGCAGGAGAAAACGCTTGAACCAGAGAGTCGGAAGTTGCAGTGAGCCGAGATCGCGCCACGGTACTCCAGCCTGGCGACAGAACAAGACTCCGTCTCAGAGGGGGGATGAAAAAAAAAAAGGTGTTTAGCTCAACTAGACAGCCTTTACAGCAATTCCGCCACCGGTGACAGTGAGAAACTGTCAGCTTGGGGAGGCCGCGCGGCGACTGGACCCCGCCCCCGGGAAGCCTCCCCGGGGCCGAGGCCACCCCCCCGCCGCCCCGGGTCTTCTCCTCGGAGTCGGGAAATGCCTGCCCCCACGCTAAGTCTCTACTGGCCACTCTCTAAAAGGCAAAAATGGCAAAAATCCTCCTTTGAGGCATCGCTCCCTCGACGCCCATCACCACTCCGACTCCCTCAAAACATTGGTCGCAAAGCCCCCCGCCTGGTCCCTCATCTGGACCTCCATTCTCAAGAACAGGGTGGCAAGGCAGGCAAAGACGCACACTTCCCAGCCCCCGGCCCCCCAGGGCAGCCTCTGTGTTTCTCAATAAAAGCCTCCTACCAGGGGCAAGACCAAGTTCGGGCGCTTCCCCTCGTGGAGAAACGCTGGCCTCACGGCTCCCGGCCCGGACGCGCTGGCCCTTTAAAGGCGCGGGCTTCCTGCGCCCGGGGCCCCTCCCACGCCATCGCCACCGCTCGCGCCCGCCCCCGCCGAGGGTCACACTTGAACTTTAGCTCGCCCAGCGCAGCCAGGCGCCGGCGCTCCGCAGGCGGTGGCCGCCCCTTCGCACGTGTCGGAGGCACCACCTCGGGCTCGGGACGCCCGGCACTCGAGGCCACTCCAGAGAAAACCAAAACAAAGCAAAATGCGCACCGCCTCCAGAAACTGCCCGGCTGGCCCTGCACCGTCCACGGCCGGTCGCGCCCTGCCTGTCCCCTCCACCTGCAGCCCGGTCCCAGGACAGGGAGATTCCGGGGCCCCTCGCCGCGCCCTCCCCAGCCGCGCCAGGCGGAAACAGCTCCGCAGCGCGGTCGGAGAGGACACGCCCTCCCCCCCCCGAGGTCCGGGAGGGAAGGGGCAGTCGAAGCAGTCAGCTCGGGCCGGGGGAGTGCCCCTCCCAGCGAACCCGTTTCTCCTTTCACTGGCAAACTTTTCGGCCGCTCTGACATCCACTTCTTGGCGCACTTTCTTTTACTTAGTTCCTCGACGAGCCCCTTTTCGCGTCCCACGCGAACTCTTGACTGGCGCGCGCGCACACCTACTGCCGTCCCCGACCGGACCTGGGCGAGGTCACCGCGACCACCGCTTCTCGCCCGCCCTCCTGGGAACGCGCTGCCCTCCAGTCCCGCACCTTCAGGCCGAGCAAACCTGCACAGCTGCGCCCTCGCCTGACCCACCGCGCCCCCAAGGTCCAGCCGCGCGCCGAGACCGCTCACCTTCCAGCCCGCCGAGCTGTTGCTGTCACCCTTATCCTTGAAGTAGG
The DNA here is from genome assembly GCF_000951035.1 of Colobus angolensis palliatus. NCBI lineage: Eukaryota > Metazoa > Chordata > Mammalia > Primates > Cercopithecidae > Colobus > Colobus angolensis. Next base: position 1,417,275 of record NW_012115311.1, on the reverse strand, counting down.
GCACGCTCTTGACCATCCACTCGTAGATCTGCGACAGCGTCAGCCGCTTCTCCGCCGAGCTCTCGATGGCCTTGGTGATGAGGTCAGCGTAGGACAGGTTGCCCCACGCGTTGCGGCGGGACGAGCTGCTCTTGCGCGGCTGCCCCGCGAGAGGCCCGGTGGCGGCGGGGGGCACTGGCGGGTGCTGCGACAGCGGCCCCGGCGGCGGGGGCTGTGGCGGCGCTGGGTGCAGGCAGCCCGCCTCCGGGCCCTGGAAGTCCCCGCACAGTCCCCCGGTGGCGGCCGCGGCGGCCGCCGCCGCCACCGCCGCCGCCACAGAGCCGGGTGCCTGCGCAAAGTCCTCGCTCTCCTCCAGCAAGCTCAGGTTGCTCATGAAGTCGGCGCTGACAGCGGCAGCCGAGGCCGAGGGCAGGCCCGCCGCGGCGTCGGGGTTGGCAGTCGCGCCGCCCGACGGCGCCGGGCTGGAGGTGGCCGAGTTGGACTGGCTAAACTCCGGCCTGGGCAGCGGCCAGGTGCACGAGCGCGGCCGGGGCAGCGGCTCGAAGTCCGGGTCGATCTCCACCACCTGAGGCGCCTCGGCCATGGTGACCCCCGCCCCTCCCCCAGCCGCGGGAGAGCCAAGAAGGGGAGAACGCAGCACGGGGGCCGGAGGGGGAGGGGGCGCGAAGAGACGGTCCGAGATTTGGGGGAACGAAGCCGGTGCGGCGAGCGGACGGAAACTGGGAGGAAAGCGCGGCGGAGTGGAAGCGCGAGCCCAGAACT
>NW_012115311.1:1393804-1416138 GCF_000951035.1 Colobus angolensis palliatus | reverse complement strand
CGCCGCCCGGGCAGCCAGTGGGCGCCGGGCTGGGCGGGGCCCGGTTTTCCACGGGGAGGCGGCGGTGGGTTGGTGGGGGGTAGCAGGGTGTTTTTCTCTTTCACAGACTCACCTCCTCTTTTTTTTTTTTCTTTTGGATCTCTATTATTTTCTGGTAATTCTCGAGTGTTTCTGTGATTCTCTCGCCTTCTCAGTGTTTTGATTGCTAGGAAGCAAAGCAGCGTGGAGGCGGCGGCGACACTTTGTTTACTACGGAGGAGCAGAGCCGAGTACTCTGGAAGCCCGGGTGGGAGGAGGCGCTCGCTGAGCCCTGACCTCTGCTGCGGGCCCAGCCCGGCGGGCGGGCGGGCAGGGGGCCGGGGACCGGGGGCGCGGACTGGGTGGGTGGAGGCGGCCGCGCGGAATTCTACTCAATCGTTCCCTCCTGACTCCACCCACGATGTCTTTGCTGAACGACGTGGGGAATCGGTGGGTTTTGTTTTGGTTTAATGTTTTCTTTCGCTGCGATCTGTCAAGTCCTCCGGCCCCCTCACGGGCGGCACACGACCCCCGCCCCTGGCGTCGCGGCTCCTGCAGTTGAGTCTGCGCCGAGGGACCCTTCTCCGCGTCCCGTGCCCACCTGTCCGCACACCCAGGCTCAGCCTGTGCCATTCGGTCTAGCCAGAGGCGCGTCACCCAGCCGGGCAGCCCCCAACCGGATTCACTGTATTCTTGACCTTTTTTAAAAGGCTAGAAATGAGGAACAGGGGCTCCGGCGCGAGGAGGAGATTCTCCCGCCTCCCCGCACACCCGGATCCAAAGGCACCCGCCACCGCATGCCCTCCGTGGGAACCTCTTCCCCTGGGCGGGAATCTCCCGCTCCGTCCACTGAGTCCAGGGCCGGCAGCGAAGGGCTCAGGAGCGCAGTTAGCGAGAACCAGGTCACTTTATTACTTACCCCTAATTAAATTTAACTGTTTGTTATTTCTTTTTTATTTACAACGGAAGTGATCGGGTGTTAAGTTAAAACGCAAGGGCTGGGGATAGGACCAAAGCCTTGGGGCGCAGCCTGCCCCATCCCCAAGTTCCTTGAGGCTACTTGCTGTGTGCGTCAATCAACCCCCCACCCACACCCCACCTTTCCTCGTCTGAGCTGCAGGTCCAGGACATCCTGTCGAGGATCAGTGGGGCCAAAGGTAGGAAGATAATGGCCCTTGTGTCTCAAGCAGAAGAAACAGTTTTCCAGTTTTGTTTTGTTATGCTTTTGCTGCTTTTTTAGGAAGAATATGGAAGGCATTTCCTTTTAGAAAGATGGGACCACTTAGGATGGAAGATGGACAATAGGGTTTTAAATATCTTGTCCAAAAGGACGGCTTCCAACTCTTTTTTTTTTTATTCCCCTTTCTTTCTTACAAGTAATTCTGCAATGGAAAAAATGGCATCTAGAGAAAATTAGTCTGTTGGACAAGAGGTTGTTGAAAAAATAGAAAAGAGGGGAAAAAGGGAAAAATGAGGCCTCTTAAAAAAGTTAAAAAGATTTAGAGAGAGATCTCTTTTTTCATTTATATTCTCACTATCGTCTCTGTAGTCTGGGCTCCTGTTTCTTCATAATCCATTTATCACAATAGCTTCTTGCTGATACTGGGGATGGGTGGGGTGGGGAGCGTGAGCCGGATGGATTGGGGACGGGCGGAGGCTGGTTCCCACCCTCGTCTTGTGGTCTCTTCACGTTTACTAGCAAATTTGGACAATCTGGGCCTCCTCTGCCAGCCGCTAGGGGACCTCAGTAACCCAGATGATGAGCTCAAAGGCAGGCCCCAAAGTACAGCTGTTGCTTCCCCCATCCTTTCCAATTACACTCTGCAGAAGCAGCCCCTGATCCAGACAGCCGCACCCTAAAAATAGGCGGTGCCCTAGTGGATAATTCTTGGCAAAGGAAGCCAGCTTCAAATTTGGCCTTGCCTTCATTTCTATTCCGGTTTTTCAGGGCGTCAATCAGAGAAGAATATTTATTTGGTTAAAGGAGTCTTCCTACAGACTTTCCCCAAATCCTTGAAATCTTTGAGGCTCTCCTGCCCAATTATTTCTTCAAATGTGATGTGATAGTTTACTTTTATTTGGTCTTTCTTTAAAAAAATTGATGAGGCAGGCACAGAGAACCTATAATACCAATGTCCCTGACACATAGGTCCAAAAGATTAAAAATATATATTGAAGGGTTTTTACAGCTAACCATCATACTGTTGTATCTAAATGTCAATTTACTGAACCCCAGGATGTTGCTGAATATTTCACTTGTTTCCAGTCTTTAGCTATCACAGACTATTCTGTAAGAAATAACCTTGCATAACTTCATTTCATATCTGTAGAAGTATATATACAGGAGGAATTTCCAGAAATGAGAGTCACTGAGTCAGCAGGTATACCCATTCGTAATTTTGAAAGGCACAGCCAAATTGCCCTCCACAAGGGTTATATCAAGCTAAACGTTCTTTTCCATTAGACCCACAGAATGTTAAACTTGAAAATAAATTTGGAGATCATGTTGGTGACCCCCTTTAACTTAGAAAAAGAGAGGTGCAGAGAGGCTGATTTGCCCCAGCTCCCATAATAAAAGTGGTGATGCCAGGGCTACAGCTCTAATTTCTTGCTTTCCCATCAGTAACCTTCTCAAGACACAGATGGAAAATTATAAATATCCTGTAATCCCACTATAGCAATAACCATTATAACTTTGTAGTGTATTTCCTTCCAGTCAACGCGCAGATCTTAGTAATCATAGTTAGACGAACTCCACTGAACCAAATCAAGGTTTGAATTAAAAGACCAAATAGATCGGGTGCAGTGGCTTGTGCCTGTAATCCCAACACCTTGGGAGGCCAAGGCAGGCAGATCACCTGAGTTCAAGAGTTCCAGAACAGCCTGGCCAATATGGTGAAACCCCATCTCTACTAAAAATACAAAAATTAGCTGGGCGTGGTAGCGGGTGCCTGTAATCCCAGCTACTGAGGAGGCTGAGGCAGGAGAATCCCTTGTACCCCGGAGGCAGAGGTTTCATTGAGTCAAGATCACACCACTGCTCCAGCCTAGGCGACAGAGTGAGACTCTATCTCAAAAAAATAAAAATAAATAAAAAATAAAAGATCAAGAAAACAGACATAAAACAATGATAGTGATAATAAGATTGAAAGAAGAGATTACAAAAGAAGTTTTTGTTTTTAAGTCAAAAATGTAAACGTTGCCGTCTCTGAAGGGTGACAAAGTATTTAGGTCATCCCTGGTTCTGCTAAAGAGAAAAAGTTCTTTTCTCCTTCCTTGTTTTTTGTGGTTGCAGCTTGCTTTGAAGGCATTTTCTACTGATTATCACTTAGCTGCTGCATCTGTCTGAACTGGGAAGAAAATAGGGAAGAAAAATGTCTCATGTCAGGTAAGGACAATTAAAATGAAAAAGGAAATTTATCCTTACAAAGCCCATCTCACAAAACTATGTGATGTTTGTTTCTGGGCCTGGTTTTCAGGGTAACTATTGCCTCGTCCTTAACAGGAAGACTGAGGGATGGTTCCCTTTGATCAATTCCCAGGCAGAAATTTCTACATTTATCCCTCAGTAACACATGATGGATGTCTGGTTTAAATTTTTATTTGTCGAAGAGATAATTTAAGTTCCATTTAATGAGTAAGTGAAAAACTTAGATGCTGATTTTTCAGTCACGGCACTTCACTTCGTATTTCACATTCCCTTTCCCCAACAACTGTCCGTTTCCAAACCTTTGTCTGAATTATTAGAAGGTACTGCTATCAACCTGAAACAGCCTTTCTTCACTTAGCCTATAGAAAGTAATAATCTGAAATATATATATATAGCCTCGGGTCTTTAAACCAATGTCCTGAAACCTGGCATATTAACTGGTAGCTGTAGTAAGATTAGAAGTAACCATTCGTGGCCGGGCGCGGTGGCTCAAGCCTGTAATCCCAGCACTTTGGGAGGCCGAGACGGGCGGATCACGAGGTCAGGAGATCAAGACCATCCTGGCTAACACGGGGAAACCCCGTCTCTACTAAAAAATACAAAAATCTAGCCTGGCGATGTGGCGGGCGCCTGTAGTCCCAGCTACCCGGGAGGCTGAGGCAGGAGAATGGCGGGAACCCGGGAGGCGGAGCTTGCAGTGAGCTGAGATCCGGCCACTGCACTCCAGCCTGGGTGACAGAGCGAGACTCCGTCTCAAAAAAAAAAAAAAAAAAAAAAGAAGTAACCATTCGTTTCTCTTAAGGGATAATTTCCTTTGGGTTTTGCCACTAATTCCACAAATATCTACAGAGCACCGCCTACATATATGCCAGGTGCTGTGCATCTTAGAGTCCATTGTTTTGATGGAAAATTCCTTGAGCTTCAAAATGGTTTATTTTCCCTGATACGATATTTGCTATCAGAGTTAAGAACGCTGTTCTTTTCAAATCAGCAACGCAGAGTGACAATATTTATTTGGAGGAATTACAAAAAAAAGTTTTCGATAGATAAAAGAAATGCTAAGGCTGGAAAAATTGAAGTATAGTCACCATTTTGGAGGAAAATAATGAGATGAGGTGGAAAAGATTTAAAAATGCACCGTCCACAGGTACTGGGAGTATGAGTTCTGACCACTAAGCCTCAGGGTTGGGATGATCTTATTACAAACAAACAAAAGAGGAGACTACTTCTGGTTATCTGTCTACTAACCTGTAACAGAAGGGAAGCAGTGAACCACTTCTTTTGTCAATTCTGTTGTGAAGGGCCAGTGTTTGTCAACTTCAATAAACTATTCCTTCACTTTATGTATTAGTGAGAGACTACTTGTGGGTCTCTGTAGGAATACTAACACATACTTGTAGATAACCTAAATGACCAACTATACAGAATGGTTAAATAAATAATGGCATATCTATAAGGTGGAATTTCACACAGCCATTTAAAATAAAATCTTTGGGCCGGGCAGGGTGGCCCACACCTGTAATCCCAGCACTTTGGGAGGCTGAGGCGGGCGGATCACTTGAAGTTAGGAGTTCCAGACCAGCCTGGCCAACATGGTGAAACCCTGAAACCCTGTCTCTACTCAAAATACAAAAATTAGCCAGGTGTAGTGGTGCAAGCCTGTAGTCCCAGCTACTAGGGAGGCTGAGGTGAGAGGATCACTTGAACCCAGGAGACAGAGGTTGCAGTGAGCTGATATCATGCCACTGCACTCCAGCCTGGGCGACAATAAAATAAAATAGCTTTCCCAAGCCGCAAAGGCGATACACATTAGAATTACAATTCTTTCTAATTTTGAGAACTCATAGAATTGCGATAACATTAATGATGGTACATGAAATTCCAAAGTCTCTGAATGTCACAAATCTGAATCTTACATTCATGTTTGAAATACAATGTGTTTTCACTATTTTATTTCTGTTTCTTGTCATATTAAAGCTCTTAACACACTTCCAAAAAAGGGGGGACATATGTATTCAGTAAGAAAATGCTGCCATGTCGACCACAGATGGTAGAACGTTTCTGGCAGAAAGGAAGTTTAACAAGGCATTTAACTTATTTACTTGGAAAACTAGTATGCATGAATGTTCAAGTAAAGCAGTAAGAAATTAATTGCTGTTTTACAATAATCAGTTTTTCCAATCTAATCGCCCCATTTCCATACCATGATAGCAGAGAAAGGGAGTCAACTGTGATTGTAAATAAACTACTGACTAAGAGAATCCAGGATAGGAATGAAGGAAGAAACTGTTAGCATTTTATAGTAACTAACCAAGTTGCTTGTCAGTCGTTGATAAAAATCAAAAACAAGAGGTAATAACTGTGTAGTCAGAGTACATGTGTTTTCCATATGGTACCTACAGTCACTGACTGTCAGCTAGGGTATAAAAACAGGAGGGAAGAGTTTATCACATTTCAGATTTGGCTGACTCACAGGGCCCACCCATATGCAAAGTCTACTCTGGCAGACAGTCAACATAGATGAATAGTGAGTATTTCCCTGGGATATCAGGTTTCTACTTTGTGGTGAATACAGCCTTTAAAACACACTGAAATATTCTATATTCTAAGGTTTAACATTTAAAAATGGAATTCCTAATTAGCTGATTACTGATATAGTGCTGGAGGAAAGATTAATTTGTCTCGTGTGATGCCATGTGTACTTTAAATAATTTTGTGTTTCAACAACAAACTGAAAACAGAACATTTGACGGCTATGTTGCATGCCTGAGCTCTAGAGCATTCCAACCTGGAAAAATTCTTTCTATAATCCAAGACTAGGCTCCGGAAGCTCTCTTCCTCATTTTTCAGATTTACAGATCATCTGACACAAGATGAGCTATAAGTCAATAAATATACATGTAAGTCTACTTTCAAGATGTTTTCAGTTATTAACTGTAAATCATTTTTTACCCAGAATGAGAATATATACATGAAAGTTTTCTTTATGATCCAGTGTTAATAAAAACTGCTTTTTTTTCCAACAATAACTATGGACCAAGCACTTTACAGCTATTATCCAAATCAGTCCTCCAAGCCACCCAATAATTTAAGAGTTATTATGACTCACATTTTACAGAAATTGAAACTAAGGTACAAAGAGCTAAGAAACTTACCTGAGGTCTTATCTTAGAAGTTTATCTAATTATAATCAGACTTCTTATCCAAATTCAGAGTTCATCTCCTGTTTAATATGACACTTTCTGCCCCTATAAAATGTTGGGTTTTTCTAGAGGACAAGAAATGGAGAGGTTAATTTAAGGTTTCAATTTTTTTTTTCCAGAAAATTGACATTTGGACTTTTTTGGGGGTAATCTATGTCAGCAATCATCTCTACCTAAAGCCAATTCAGTTTATGTTAATGATAGAAGCCCAGAGACAGAACATAAATAACAATAATAATGCTGATGTTTGCATGTGTATAAGACAAACCGTGAAGGGGATTTCAAGCCATTAGCACTTGCTTATTTAAACAACCAGCCTAAGACCATATACAATAAGAGCAGCCAGCTCTTCCAGAATGGTTGGTTTATCTGGAACTCTTTCCAAATCTCTTCTTATCCTGAATAAAAGCACATCAAACCAAGTTCAACAGCCACATTGAGCTCTATCTCCATCAAAAAAAAGAGACTAGCATTGGATGTTTATCAAAAAGCCTGTCCTCAGCTGACTTTCAGAAGCTTGGAGTTAGATTAGAACAAGTGAACATGTATTTTACAGTTCACACAGTGGGCCTTATTCCAGTAATATGTAACCCACCCCACTCCCTGGACCTCCTGGGGAATTCGGCAGAGCCATAAGGTTTACTTTCATGAGGCGATAAACTAAAGCAAACAAACAAAGCCCTTATGTTCCTCTCTATTTCGAAGTTGGCTTCAAAGTTGAATTGCAGAGTGTCCCTCTCTCCCACCAAGTGGGCATAAAATATCAGAAATATTTTTAAAGCACCTTTAGAAAAAGTTACTGCATCAGACATGGTGGTGTGCGCCTGTAGTCCCAGCTACTCGGGAGGCTGAGGCAGGAGGATCACTTGAGCCCAGAAGTTCGACATACCAAGACCTTGTCTCAAAAAAGAAAAACTTGGCTGGAGGCTGGGCAAAGTGGCTCACGCCTCTAATCTCAGCACTTTGGGAGGCGGGGGCAGGAGGATCACTAGAGGTTAGGAGTTCAAGACCAGCCTAGCCAACATGGTGAAACCCCATCTCTACTAAAAGTACAAAAATTAGCCAGGTGTGGTGGCACGCAACTGTAATCCCAATTACTCGGGAGTCTGAGGCAGGAGAATTGCTTGAACCTGGGAGGCAGTGAGCCGAGATCGCACCACTGCACTCCAGCCTGGGCGAGAGAGTGAGAATTCGTCTCAAAAGAAATGGGGTAGAATCAGGTGTCAGTGTACCCAGTTTTCATGAAAAGCATAAGTAAAACTTCCTTCAGCTAAGAGTTGAGGTTGTATTCTCTTTCCTTCAGCCTCACATCACAGAGAAGCATGGAAAGCCCCCATCAATCACAGACAAGAGAGAGGCTAGCCCTAGTCAGAAGAGCTTATCTGCGGCTACTTTCCTTTCAGGTGGGAACAGTTTAAATTGCCACTAAATCACAAAAGGAAAATCTCTCCTTGGTGTTTTTCCATCTCCAGGAGATGTGCTAGTTTTAATGGCTCATTGGCCATTGGCCTGTGCATCCACTGATGTTGGCATCAGTAGATGCTGAAGATGAACGCCAACCGTTACATGATAACCCAGTAAAACAAAACCAGTTAAGCATCTCAATATGGTATCTCTCTTCTTTAATGTCTATGTATTTGACTCATGATTTGATTTTCTCTTTTCATTGTAGACACAGCCAAATTAGGAGCCTGACAGAGGTCTGGGGAAGTAGGGTGGAGAAGGAAAAGAATGCTTCCCCCTCCTGGAGGGATAGCATTCGGAGATATTCCTAATGTAAATGATAAGTTAATGGGTGCAGCACACCAACATGGCACATGTGTACATATGTAACGAACCTGCACGTTGTGCACATGTACCCTAGAACTTAAAGTATAATAAAAAAAAAAAAAAGAATGCTTCCCCCTCCCTGCTGTCCTCTGGACATGACAGCACACCCTGAGTCCCTCGGTCATCTCCAGCCATGACTGGGGTGAGGAAAAGGCAATGGGAACACAGGGGCTCTTTACAGATCATAGCAACCCCTCATCAAGTTTGCCATGATGCTGGTCCTATATGCAAAATATGATAAAGTGAAATCACAAACAGATCTTCCAAGAAAAGCAGAAAATCAACAACGCATGATCAACTAGAACCTCTTTTATTCCCTAAGTAGTGTTCCATTTATTTTGTATTTTGAATTTTTATTTTGGTATGATTTGCCACCTACATACCTCAAAGAGGTATTGTAAGGATTAAAATAATGTCTTAAAGCACTTTGAAACAGGGATAAAATGTTTGTTCTCTGACATTAGTACAACCTCGTGGGTAGGTTTTTGTTAGTATACAAATTACTTTAACTCTGGTAAATACGTGATTTCTAAATCACTGATATTTGTTCTAAATTGTACCGCAGCTTCTCCACATCCACGTGTTAGGCACATTGGTTGCCAAATCCAACCGGTCCTTTGTGAATTTAGAGATAATATGTATAAGCATGGCACATCGTAGCAAGAATTTCGGAAGGCCTCTAATCTCAGGGATCGTTACTACCTATTCATGCCCTACAGCTTTGAGGGTTGTTGTTGTTGTTGTTATGGTTGGTTTTTGGTTTGTTTTTTCTAGAGACAAGGCCTTGCTCTGTCACCCAGGTTGGAGTCACAGTGGTCCGATCATAACTCACTACAGCCTTGAACTCCTGGGCTCAAGTGATCCTCCCACGTCAGCCTCCCTAGGATTGAAGACTACAGATACTTGCCACCACGCCCAACTATTTTTTAAATTTTTCGTAGCTATGGGATCTCCCTATGTTGCCCAGGCTGGTCTGGAACTCCTGGCCTTAAGCCCCATCTCAGCCTCCCGAAATACTGGGATTACAGATGTGAGCCATCGCACCTAGCTGCTATGAGTTTTACATGGAAGTAAGTTGAGAATTTTGAATCTTTGATTCATCTTTTTATATGATCTGATATGCCAAAACTTTGCTAGAAAAGCTTTAAAAATCCTCATATTATTCTTGATAGTCTCAGCAAGCAATTAAAAAGCAGTTAAAAATAAAATTAGCTGACTCATTTCAGGAGTTTAGCTGACAATGGTACTGGTAGCTTCAGCTTGACAGATAATATTATCATAGAAAGCAGCACAACAACGTTAACAATCATGCAAATTTCTCTAAAACAATTGCAAAAGAGAATTGATACAATGTATCCTTTGATTTTCTGTGGCTCTTCTTTCGGACAGAATTCTCAAAAACTGAACCCACTCAGACACCCCAAGGCTTTTTGTTAAGAGTCAGATGTTGCTTTAAGAAATATAAAAACTGGGGCTGGGCTTATTGGCTCACACCTGTAATCCCAGCAATTTGGGAGGCTGGGGTGGGAGGATCATTGAAGCTTGGGAGTTGAATTTTAAAAAAAAGAAGAGGAAGAAGGAGGAGGAGAAACAAATATTGGAGACAAGTGACTGTCTCATAAAAATTTTAAAATCTTAACAAAATTAACTCAAATAAGAAAAGCAAAACATATAGAACAGCAGTAACAACAAAAAGTAGATGACTTGAGGGAACTGGAATATAATGGCTTCTAAGTCTGGGATCTGTTTCTCTGGGTTGGATTTCTTTTTTTTTTTTTTTTCTTTTTTTTTTGAGACGGAGTTTCGCTCTCGTTGCCCAGGCTGGAGTGCAATGGCGCTATCTCAGGTCACTGCAAACTCCGCCTCCCAGATTCAAGCGATTCTCCTGCCTTAGCCTCCCGAGTAGCTGCGATTACAGGCACCTGCCACCACGTGCAGCGAATTTTTTGTATGTTTAGTAGAGACGGGGTTTTGCCATGTTGGCCAGGCTGGTCTTGAACTCCTAACCTCAGGTGATCCACCTGCCTCAGCCTCCCAAAATTCTAGGGTTACAGACGTGTGCCACTGCGCCCAGTCGTGATTTCTTTTTTTAAGACTAGTTAAATTCTTATTTAGGAAGAACGCAATAGCCTAATTTTAATGTTCACTTTTAAAATTAAAAAGTACTCATGTCTTTTCATGTAGACGAATTATTTCTAACAAGGCAGATTCTGCAGTTATTCCTAGATTAGTTATTCTTGGCAGTTGTACTGTAAAACCACGTGTCAACTATGTGTACACACGATGATTCTATTAAAAGATATCATAAATGCCACCTTATTTTCACAGCCCAATCAAAACATACAACAAATTTAGTCACTAATAAACAAAAATTGACGAGAACCATGGAAACGTCTTAAATTAGAAACCAGGAAAACCTGAAATTTAAAAACAAAAGAAGCTGCTAAAATTACACAGTCAAGGTAAAAATTTATATTGTAAATGTTACCAAAAAACATTTAAAGGTGTGAAAGGGTTTTGTTTTTTTCTTAATTAGCAAGGACATTCTTAGTTCTACCTTTGGTGATCAATTCTTAAACAGGTCATAATGAAAGCATTATTTTTTATTTTTATTTATATTTTTGAGACTGAGTTTCACTCTTGTTGCCAAGGCCAGAGTGCAATGGCGTGATCTACACTCACTGCAACCTCTGCCTCCTGAGTTCAGGCGATTCTCCTGCCTCAGCTCCCGAGTAGCTGGGATTACAGGCGCATGCCTCCACGCCCAGCTCATTATTTTTTTGTATGTTTAGTAGAGACAGGGTTTCACCATGTTGGCCATGCTGGTCTCAAACTCCTGACCTCAAGTGATCCACCTACCTCGGCCTCCCAAAGTGCTGGGATTACAGGTACGAGCCACCGCACCTGGCCTGTTTTTATTGTTTTATTTAAAAAAATTTTTTTGAGATACATTTCACTCTGTTGCCCAGGCTGGAGTGCAGTGGTGTGGTCTTGCTCCCTGCAACCTCTGCCTCCAGGGTTCAAGTGATTGTCCTGCCTCAGTCTCCAGAGTAGCTGGGATTGCAGGCATATACCACTGCGCCTGGCTAATTTTTTTTTTTTCTTTTTTGAGATGGAGTCTCTGTCGCCCAGGCTGGAGTGCAGCGGTGTGATCTCTGCTCACTGCAACCTCTGCCTCCGGGTTCAAGTGATTCTCCTGCCTCAGCCTCCCGAGTATCTGGGACTACAGACACATGCCACCACACCTGGCTAATTTTTTGGTTTTAGTAGAGACGGGATTTCACCATGTTGGCCAGGCTGGTCTAGAACTCCTGACCTCAGGTGATCCGCCTGCCTTGGCCTCCCAAAGTGCTGGGATTATAGGCATGAGCCACCACACCCGGCCATTTTGGTATTGTTAATAGAGACCGGGTTTTGCCATCTAGGCCAGGCTGGTCTAGAACTCCATACCTCAAGTGATTATCATGCCTCTGCCTCCCAAAGTCCTGGAATTACAGGCATGAGCCACTGTGCCCAGTCTATTTTTTATCTATTTTTATTTATTTATTTATTTATGTATTTTGAGACAGAGTATTGCTCTGTCTCCTAGGCTAGAGTGCAGTGGTGTGATCTCGGCTCACTGCAACCTCTGCCTCCTGGGTTCAAGTGATTCTCCCGCCTCAGCCTCCCAAGTAGCTGGGACTACAGGTGCATGCCAGCACACGCAGCTAATTTTTGTATTTTTAGTAGAGACAGCGTTTCACTATGTTGACCAGGCTGGTCTCGAACTCCTGACCTCGTGATCTGCCTGCCTCGGACTCCCAAAGTGCTGGGATTACAGGTGTGAGCCACCGTGCCAGGCCGCTGGGCTAATTTTTTTATGTTTTTATAGATACGAGGTCTCACTGTACTGCCAAGGCTGGCCTAAAACTCCTAGCCTCAAGTGATCCTCCTACCTCGGCCTTCCAAAGTACTGAGATCACAGGTGTGAGCCGCTCAGCCTGGATGAAAAGTTATTTTTAAATGGGTCGTGATGGAGATTTTATTAAAATGGTCATAATGGATAAAGTACTTTCTTTTGTTTCCTGGAACTATTCAAGGACCTTTCTTGAGCTGGATCACAGAAGACACTTAACTTACCTCCCTCCAGGAGCCCTGTGCCACATTCCCTCTTGTTTTAGCTGGCTGAGAAAAAGAACAAGAAAAAAAGCTAGGGAAATTTTTTGAATAATTATTTCTGACTCAATTGAAAACCCAAAGCGTGCTGTGGTTCTCATACATACACATGATCATGAGCTCTGATACCCACCAGTGGTCACCAGGCTGCTCCCAGGCGCTCAACTTCTTCCTTTCAATGATACTTGTCATTCTTTGATTGATGTTAGCATATCGAAATTCTTTTTTTTTCCTCGAGGAACCTGATTATTCTAGTCTGAATTGTGTTCTTCCTTCCCAAGTTCATATGCTGAACGTCTCACCCCCACTAAGGCAGAATATGACTGTATTTGGAGACAGGCTCTTTGGAAAGGTGACTAAGTTAAAATGAGACCGTTAGTCTGGGCGTTTAACCCAATCAAACCTCTGTCGGCATAAGAAAGGGTGATTTGGATGCCTGCACGGGGGAAAAGCCACGTGAGAACAGGGAGAAGGCAGTCAGCTGCAAACCAAGGAGCAAGGCCTCAGGAGAAAGCAAACCTGCTGGCAATTGGATCTTGGACTCCAGACTGGGAGAAAATAAATTTCGGTTGTTTAAGCCGCACGGTCTGTAGTATTTTGTTAGGGAAGCACTCGCAAATTACAATGACTGTATGATCAATTATGTTTTTCCAAACATAGGTTAGGTTTTTAACATTCACATGAGGAATGGAAGGACCCTAATTCAGGGAGGTAGTTAAGCAAATAAAGCCCTAGTTTTAGAGGCAGTCTCAACCAACCCCACTCTCTTAATGCATGGTTGCTTAACAAAGCGGCACAGTCAGCACCGTACAGGAAAACTGACTATGTGCCAGGTATTGTTCTAAGCTTATTTATGTATTTATTTATTTATTTTTGAGGCGGAGTCTTGTTCTGTCACCCAGTCTGGAGTGCAGTGGCGCGATCTCAGCTCACTGCAACCTCCACCTCCCAGGTTCAAGCAATTCTCCTGCCTCAGCCTCCCAAGTAGCTGGGATTACAGGCACATGCCACCACGCCCAGCTAATTTTTGTATTTTTAGTAGAGACGGGGTTTCACCATGTTGGCCAGGCTGGTCTCAAACTCCTGACCTCAAGTGATCTGCTGGCCTTGGCTTCCCAAAGTGCTGGGATTACAGGCATGAGCTACCGCACCCAGCCTCTAAGCACTTTTCTGTATAAACTCATTTACTCTTCGCAAGTCCCTACTGGACAGGTATGATTGGAAATTGAGGCACAGGGAGGTTGTGTTACTTGCACAGCTGGGATACAAACCCAGGCAGGCTAGAGCCACAGCTTTGCTTCTAACCAGTAATCCATGCTGCTTCCTTAGTTAATAGCTTTAATGCTTATTACCCCTCCCTTACCAACCAAATGCTCAGCAGGACAAAGTGGTAAATTCAAATTCAGGCTCTACTCCTTATTCCTCCAGGCAGTTTCATTATCTGAGTACTTGGCATAATAATATCTTCCTGCTGTGGGGGTCACCTGAGATAATGATACAGGTGCTTGCCTGTGGGATCAGCCCCAGGCGATGCAGGCCTGTTTGCAGTCCCCTCCGCATCTCAAGTTCCATTTGATGATATTCAAAGAAACTCCACCAGGGCCTTAGGTTCCATTAGGGGCTTCTTCCAGATCATCTTGTATCTGTAATGCACAATGATTCAGCCACACTTATCCACAAAGGCTCATTACCTCTTGCTTTCAGTAAACCAGACTGAACACAGGTAAGGATGGGAGAAAAAAGAGGTCCCAACTCACGCTTCCCTGACCCCTGTTATCTCTTCCCTAGGCTTCTGGAGAGCCTACCCTAGGCTGCTGGCAGCCCTTAGAACATTAGACGGGGAGAATCTTTGGATGGAAAGTATTCATGAGGAGGGCTCATTGAAAGGAAAAGGCAGCCTATTCAAATCCAAGTTAAGCTTAGACCAGATCCTATGGCTAACCCCCATAAGGATATCCTCCCACTCTCTCATGTGGGGATAGCCATCGGATCTGGTCTATGCTTGCAGAGCCGTCACCGTACCGTCCTCCCCACACCCGGTTGCCCATAAGTACAGTTTGAGCTCCCCACCCGCCACGGTCTGCTGTACAGCTTAATACCAGACCTGCCTTTCCTGGAGCTGGCCTCAGATGGCTTCAGCTGGATCCAGTCCATCCAGATTGTAAGCTCTGGCCCTCCAGATAACCTCTGTGGCTTCCTCCAGGCCTCCCACAGCTGGGGCCTCTTGGAATCACAGTTGATAATGTTAGTTGCAGGCAATCACCCCGATCTCTAAGACTTCATCTCAGTGCTTTCTGTTCCTTTGCCAACCACCTGTTCAGGCTGATGATGACATTTAATGAATCTCCTTCCTAGTCTTAATAACAGCACAGGTCCCTCACTATAAGGAGAGAAACAACGTTTCAAGAACCTACTTTGGAAATTGGCACTCTCCACATACAACTGCATTCCTTTCAGCTCACATTACTGCAGCTGCTCCAATGCCAGCATCTAAACCATCTCCTCTTGCGCCCAGTGCAGTGAAATCACCTTGTGGGGAGAGCAGTCAATGTGTTGGTAGGGACCGAGGGCCAAGCCTACCCCACTGGGAACTGCCTGGGCTGGGCCCTGTGTTTGATAGAAATCCTAACATATTCAGAACCATAGGAATTTTCTTTGTGTGTTGATAGTTTACTTTCATACTACTAAAATTTGCAAAACACAATGCCACAGTCTAGGCCAAATACAGTGCACATTCTTGCTCTCTCTTTTTTTTTTTTTTTTTACATTTTTTTGAGACAGAGTTTCACTTTTGTCGCCCAGGCTGGAGTGTAATGGCACGGTCTTGGCTCACTGCAACCTCCACCTCCCAGGTTCAAGCAGTTCTCCTGCCTCAGTCTCCCGAGTAGCTGGATTACAGGCGCCTGCCCCTACCATGCCCGGATAATTTTTTTTGTGTTTTTAGTAGAGATGGGGGTTTCACCATGTTGGCCAGGCTGGTCTTGAACTCCTGATCTCAGGTAATCCACCTGCCTTTGCTCCCAAAGTGCTGGGATTACAGGCGTGAGCCACCGCGCCAGCCACAGTACACATTCTCTAGCTGTGCTGCATGGCCACAGGGAAAGGCATAAGCTTTCTTGTCCCCCTCTGTCTGATGAAAATAAACCAAGAAACAGAGCATTTACTTTTTCAGGACCAGATTTATTCACGGTATTGGCTGCCCTTCTGGTAAATGAGCTGGGTCTCCAGGAATCAAGCCTGCCCATGTAAACATGGCATCCCGACCCCTGAGAATGTTAACTGGCCACTCCTCACCATATACTCCTGCCACACCACGAGTGGATGACTAAATGGTTCATGCCCAAACTATCATCTATCTAGAAGCTATTGCGATCTAGATTTTTTAAATTACGTATTCTAGATCCACAAAAGGTATAGCAGACTAGGTGCACTTAAGTTTTGCAATTTGTTTCAGCTTGAAGGATTTCCATACATAATTGCCCACAGTTGTTATGCAGTGTCAGCGAGCTAGCACAAAAGATTGTCTCCCTGAGACATAAACCCATCTAAACACAGCTGTCATGATAGTTTTTACACAGATGATGATTCTCTCTTCTGCAAATTTAGGTCATGGTAATCTGTCTGTTACTTTCGATCTTCCAATTGAACTATGTTTCTCCATCTTGCCAGTGTCTTCGATCGTTTTCTTTTGTGAAGGGGCAAAAGAAAAGTTATCCAAAAAATTTTTTTCCACTCTGGTTTTCAGATAATACTTAAAAGTAATGTTTTATTGCCCTCTGCTGGTATATGACATTAATAGCCATTTGTAAAAAAGTTAACTTTTAGAGAAAAGGTAGTAAAACTCAGAAAAGTCAAAAAAAAAAAAGAGAGAGAGAGGAGTCTTTTATGTTCCTTTAAAAATTGTTTCATTTTTGTTTTTATTTTTTTGAGATGGAGTCTCACTCTGTAGCCCAGGCTGGAGTGCAGTGGCGTGACCTTGGCTCACTGCAACCTCCACCTCCCGGGTTCGGCTCAAGCAGTTCTCCTGCCTCAGCCTCCAGAGTAGCTGGGATTACAGGCGCCTGCCACCACGTCTGGTTACTTTTCGTATTTTTAGTAGAGACAGGGTTTCACCATGTTGGCCAGGCTGGTCTTGAACTTCTGACCTTGTGATCCACCCACCTCGGTCTCCCAAAGTGGTAGGATTACAGATGTGACCCACCTCGCCCGGCCAAAAATTGTTTCTTTTTCTTTCTTCTTTTTTCTTTTCTTTTCTTTTTTTTTTTTTGAGATGGAGTGTCACTCTGTCGCCCAGGCTGGAGTGCAGTGGCTTGATCTCGTCTCACTGCAACCTCCGCCTCCTGGGTTCAAGCGATTCTCCCGCCTCAGCATCCTGAGTGACTGGGATTATAGGCGCACACCGCTATGCCCGACTAATTTTTTGTACTTTAGTAGAGATGGGATTTCACCGTGTTTCCCAGGCTGGTAGCGAACTCCTGAGTTCAGGCAGTCCTCCTGCCTCAGCCTCCCAAAGTGCTGGGATTACAGGCATGAGCCACCACACCCAGTCATTTGCTTTATTTTTTAAAATGTTTATTTATTTTAATATTTTTAGTAGAGATGGAGTTTCATCATGTTGGCCAGGCTGGTCTCGAACTCCTGGCCTCAAGTGATCTGCCTGCCTCAGCCTCCCAAGGTGCTGGGATTACAGGAGTGAGCCACTGTGCCTGGCCACTATTTTCATTATTGTTCATTGTACAGGCATCTTTTAATATTAGATATCTGACTTGTCTGCATCTTTTGTTCTAATATTGAGCTTTGCTGGGGAAAAAAAAAGTTTATCAGTTGCATAATTTAGGGAAACTTTCTGAAAATACTTTTTAGGAGAAACTCCTGACCTCAGGTGATCCACTGACCTCGGCCTCCCAAAGTGCTGGGATTACAGGCATGAGCCACCATGCCGGCCTCATCCTTTTATTAAATCCTAATTTTGCTTTTAAAATTCACTGGAGGAGAAGCATTTGAAGTACATTTGTCATATAACTTTGATTTCTATCATTTATTTCCACCTCTTGCTTTTAAAATCTGTTAAGTGAGAAGTGAACATTTAATCAAGGCATATAGTTAAAATGTTCAAAACCATGGAATGTCTCAGTGTGTTCTGCCAAAATCTTAATTCTAGGTGTTTTAGCTTCAATTTTTAAAACTGCCATTATTAGTCATGCTGCAGGAAAAAAAAAAAAAGGATGTCTCAACTGACAGTTCTTCTAGAACCAAACCTACCCATTATAATTTCAGAGGAACTAGACAACTTGAAAACTGCGCTCGTCTCCATGGTTTATTTCTCCAAAGGTCAGAAGCATGGTGTAAATTTGACTAACTTCAAATCTCAGCTTGGGAAAGGGAAGGCACAGGAAGAAGAATACTTTTTTTTTTTTCTCTGAGATGGGGTTTCGCTCTTGTTGCCCAGGCTGGAGTGCCATGGCACAATCTCGGCTCACAACAACCTCCGCCTCCTAGGTTCAAGTGATTCTCCTGCCTCAGCCTCCCCAGTAGGCTAGGATTCCTGGCGCATACCACCACGCCCAGCTAATTTTTGTATTTTTAGTAGAGACGGGATTTCACCATGTTGGCCATGCTAGTCTCAAGCTCCTGACCTCAGATGATCTGCCCACCTCGGCCTCCCAAAGGTCTGGGATTACAGGCATGAGCCACCATACCCAGCCAGAAGAATACTTTTTATGACCAAGCCTATTAAAATGCAAATAATTCTTACTGCATCCCATAGTTTTACTAAAATACCTGTCTCAAAAAAAGAATAACGAGAGACTGACACCTACAAGCAACTGCATTGTTGCCGTCTTGTTGAATGGAAGGTAGGGTCTCCTTGTGCTAAAAGCACAATTCCTACGGGTGGGAAAAGTTGGAAACCCTGATTTAAAAAGCAGTTGCCCTGGGTTTGTTTCTGTTTTTGTTTTCTGAGTTCCACCACTAACTTACTTAGAGAAAACCTGTGATTACATAGTTATTCCAGAAGAAATTCCATGACGCTTGCTTATCCTATGTTAAAAGCTATGGTAGAGATACTCGAATGAGAGCTACCATTTAGTCCATGCTTACTGTGTGCCAGGCACCATTCTAAGTACTTTGTTCATATAATCCACCATATCACAAGTTCTACATCGCTATCAAATAAGGCAACCAAGGCACAGAGGTGTTAAATAATTTATGCACAGTAACACGGCGAGTCAACCATGGGACCAGACCTGCCATCTTGCTGATCAACAGTAGGGCCCTGTGGTGATGCTGTGCCCGCGGGTACAAAGGAACACCATGGGCTGGGCGCAGTGGCTCACACCTGTAATCCCAGCACTTTGGGAGGCTGAAGTGGGTGGATCGTTTGAGCCCAGGAGTTTGAGACCAGCCTGGGCAACATGGTGAGATCCCATCTCAATTAAAAACAACAACGACAAAAGGAACACCAGGGCCAGTCCTTCCTGGAGAGCCTAGGAGGGAAGCCCAGAACAGCTAGCTGAGTATTGGAGGGGACAGGATGGTAAGAAGTTTTCCAGTCAGAGAAGGAAGGTGGTATCTAGCACGTGGAAAGGTACAAAGGTGTGAAGTTTGCCATTTGATCAATGCAGGGCCACCAAAGCCTATTTTATTTTATTTTATTTCATTTCATTTTTTTCATATTTTTTGAGACAGGGTTTTGCTTTTCTTGACCAGGCTGGAGGGCAATGGTGCCATCTTGGCTCACTGCAACCTCCGCCTCCTGGGTTCAAGCGATTCTTCTGCCTCAGCCTCCCAAGTAGCTGGGATTACAGGTGCCCGCCACCAGGCACAGCTAATTTTGTATTTTTAGTGGAGATGGGGTTTCTCCATGTTGGTCAGGCTGGTCTCAAACTCCCGACCTCAGGTGATCCACCCACCTCGGCCTCCCAAGGTGCTGGGATTACAGGCGTGAGCCACCGCGCCCGGCATTTTTTCTTCTTTTTTTGAAATACAGTTTCCCTCTGTTGCCCAGGCTGGAGTACAGTGGCATAATCATAGCTCATTGTAACCTTGATGTCCTAGGCTCAAGTCATCCTCCTGCATCAGCGTCTCTCAGTGCTGGGATTAGAGGCCTGAGCCACTGTGCCTGGCCCTGAAAGCCTTTTTAAATAAAAGGTTATCATTATCAACACTGTATTGTTAGAGATGACTGTGGAGAAACTGTGATTTCTTTTGGGTTCTTTCATCCCTACCATTCTTGGGGAAGATATGAAGGTGATGCTTCGGAAGGAGATGCAATGTGCTCCACATTATCTTCCTGCAGAACCATGCTCCAGTAAGTTATGTTTCCATTAGGGAGCTCGTTTACCCCAGTTCTGGATTTCGCTGGCTCTAGGCTAATAGATGCAGGATGATTTTACAGACTTGAGTGTGTTGAGCAGGTATGTGCAGATGTGAGGACAGAGAAGGATCTGGGCTTTGATCCTTTATCTCTACCTGTGCTGAGGGCAAGACGAGGAAAATGGGATGGGCAGCCCCAGGCTGAGCTATCAGTGGCCCTCAAGTAGGGAATTGAAGAAAACAGAATGGAAATGAGGAAGATTTTTCAGAACAAGGAAGTAGGCGGAAGTTTTCAACTACTTAGTCTATCATGTTATGATAGATTAATAAAGCCTTATTGTTTTGTTCTGTTTTCATCAAACATTTATTGGCTGTCAATTCTGCCAGCCAGCATGCTAGCCACTGAAAATGAATAAGAGACATTTTAAGACTTTGGGATCTTTGCTTTAAAAATAAAAGAAAGCAAGCTCTTGGTTCTATTCTTTAGGCCACTGATTTGGTGGAGTCAAAAAGCATCCAAGTATTGTTGATTGGAAACTATAACCATAGGTGATGGGTGGAAAACCCATAAAACTTAAAGAAAAAGCAAAGGATGCTGAGAAAGGGGTACCATGACATAATTTTCTTTCTTTCTTTCTTCTTTCTTTCCTTCCTTCCTTCCTTTCCTTCTTTCTTTTTTTTTTTTTTTTTTTTTTTTTTTTTTTGATAGAGTCTTGCTCTGTCACCCAGGCTGGAGTGCAATGGCACAATCTTAGCTCACCGCAACCTCCACCTCCCAGGCTTAAGTGAGTCTCCTGCCTCAGCCTCCTGAGTAGCTGGGACTATAGGTGTGAGCCACCATGCCTGGCTAATTTTTGCATTTTTAGTAGAGGCAAGGTTTCCCTATGTTGGCCAGGCTGGTCTTGAACTCCTGACCTCAAGTGATCCACCTGCCTCGGCCTCCCAAAGTTCTGGGATTACAGGTGTGAGCCACCACACCTGGCCCTATGACATAATTTTCTGTCTTAAAAAATATATCGTGAACCTGTCAGGTAGATACAGGACTTTCCACACCAACTTCCCCTTCTACATGAAGCCAACCTGCCTACAGACCCTGCTCTGGGAAGCTGCCCTGGACTGAGTTGGACAGGGTTGACCATAATCAGAGAAGAGGGACCACAGGATCTGATCCAGGGCAGGACCTTGAGGTGGCCTGAAAGGATGGTTCTGGTCAATAGGGACTATGGTCATTACTAAGCCAGCCAACCTGGCTCCTTCCATGTTGAAGTTTACAAGGATGAGACAACACTGGGCCAGGCATGGTGGCACATGCCTTTGGTCCCAGATACTTGGGAGGTCCGGTGAGCTATGATTGCACCACGCTCTCCAGCCTGGGCAACAGGAATGAGACTGTTTCAAAACAAAAGAAAAGAGAAGAGAAGAAGGAAAGGAAGGAAAGAAAGACAACCTTGTCCATTGGGTAGAGGGAGGAGGCCAGGGTACTGTAGTGGGAGCATGAAGACCACGAGATCCAGACAGAAGAGCTCACCTTAGACCAGCCTTAAATCCAGGTCCAGTCCGTGTGAACTTGCCACAAAACCTTTTTCTCTTAAAAAGGTTTGAGTGAGTCTTTGCTTCTGATACAACTAGCACCTAGCAACCATTCCAGAAACAGTGTGGAGGATGGGTTTGCAGAAAGGCAGATTTTTGGCAACTCTGCATTTGATAAAAATACTTTATTGAACTCTTTCCAAATTATTACTGATTTGCATTAGTCACTGTCACATCTCCTATAAACTCAAAAATTTCAGGCACTTTCTCTTCACTTTGCACTCTGAGTGGCTGAGGTGATTTTTTTTTTTTTTTTTTCCCCAAGACAGAGTCTCGCTCTGTCACCCAGGCTGGAGTGCAGTGACACGATCTCAGCTCACTGCAACCTCCGCCTCCCAGGTTCAAGCAATTTTCCTGCCTTAGCCTCCCAAGTAGCTGGGACTATAGGCACGCACCACCATGCCTGGCTAATTTTTGTATTTTTGTAGAGATGGGATCTTGCCATGTTGGCCAGGCTGGTCTCAAACTCATGACCTCAGGTGATCCACCACTACCTTGGCCTCCCAAAGTGCTGGGATTACAGGCATGAGCCACCATGCCCGGCCTCATGTTCTTTAAACTTTGCATGTAGTGGGTTTTCTATAAATGTTTATTAAATTAGAAAATCCTAAAGACTGTCAAAAGGCTCCTGGGACTGACAAATGACTTCAGTAATGTTTCAGAACACAAAATCAATGTATATAAAATCAGCAACATTTTTCTACACCAATAATGTTCAAGCTGAAAGCCAAATCAAGAATGCAATTTCAGGCCGGGCGCGGTGGCTCACGCCTGTAATCCCAGCACTTTGGGAG
>NW_012115311.1:1384143-1393494 GCF_000951035.1 Colobus angolensis palliatus | reverse complement strand
AAAAAAAAAATGCAATTTCATTTACAATAGCCACAAAAAATAAACAAGTAAAATACTTAGGAATACATCTAACCAAGGAGGTGAAAGACTTCTACAAGGAAAACTACAAAACACCACTGAAAGAAATCATAGATGACACAAACAAATGGAAAAACATCCCATGTTCATAGATTGGAAGAATCAATATCATTAAGATGGCCATATTGCCCAAAGCATTTTACAGATTCAGTGCTATTCTTATCAAGCTACCAATGCCATTTTTCACAGAATTAGAAAAAAAAACAAAACTTCCTAAAATTTATATCAAACCAAAGAGCCCAAATAGCCAAAGTAATTCTAAGTAAAAAGAACGAAGTTATAGGCATCATATTACCTGACTTTAAATTATACTATAGGGCTACAGTAACCAAAACAGGATGGTACTGGTACAAAAACAGACACATAGACCAAAGGAACAGAATGGAGAACCCAGAAATAAAGCTGCACACCTACATCTGGTCTTTGATAAAGTTGACAAAATTAAGCAATGGGGAAAGGACTCACTATTCAATAAATGGTGCTGGATGTAATAGCTGGCTAGCCATATGCAGAAGAATGAAACTGAACCCCTGTATTTCACCATATAAAAAATTAACCAAAGATGGATTAAAGGTCTAAATGTAAGACCTCAAACTCTAAGAATCCCCGACCAGGCTGGGTGCAGTAGGTCATGCCTGTAATCTGAATATTTTGGGAGACTAAAGCAGGTGGATAACTTGAGCCCAAGAGGTTGAGACAGCCTGGGCAACATAAGACCCTGTCTCTACGAAAAAAAAAAAAAATTCTTTTTTAATTAGCCGATGTGGTGGCATGCACCTATAGTCTCAGCTATTTGGGAGGCTGAGATGGGAGGATCACTTGAGCCCAGGAGGTCAAGGCTGCAGTGAGCCCAAATCACACCACTGCACTCCAGCATGGGTGACAGAGCAAGACCCTGTCTGAAAAAAAGAAGGGAAGGAAAGGGGAGGGGAGGGGAGGGTAAGGAAGGCTAGGAAACACTATTCTGTACATCACCCTTCAGAAACAATTTATGACTAAGTTCTCAACAGCAATTGCAGCCTGGGTGCAGTGGCTCATGCCTATAATCCCAGCACTTTGGGATGCCAAGGTGGGAGGATTGCTTAAGCTCAGAAGTACAAGCTGGGGCAACATAGGGATACTCCATCTCTATAAAAACATTTTTTAAATTAGCTAGGTATAGTGGCACATACCTGTGGTCCCGCTACTCAGGAGGAGGCTGAGTTGGGAGGATCACTTGAGCTCAGGAGGTCAAGGCTGCATTGAGCCATGATCATGCCAGGAGTTTGAGCAAACCTGACCAACATGGAGAAATCCCTTCTCTACTAAAAATACAAAATTAGCCAGACGTCGTGGTGCATGCCTGTAATCCTAACGACTTGGGAAGCTGAAGCAGGAGAATCGCTTGAACCTGGGAGGTGGAGGTTGTGGTGAGCCGAGATAGCGCCATTGCACCCCAGCCTGGGCAACAAGAGCAAAATTCCGTCTCAAAAAAAAAAAAAAGAAGAAACTATCAACAGAGTATGCAGACAACCTACAGAATGGGAGAAAATGTTTGCAAAGTATGCATCGGACGAACAACCCCATTAAAAAGTGGACAAAAGGCCAGGCGCAGTGAATCATGCCTGTAATCCCAGCATGTTGGGAGGCCGAGGCAGGCGGATCACAAGGTCAGGAGTTCGAGAGCAGCCTGGCCAACATGGCGAAACCCCATCCCTAACTAAAAATACAAACATTAGCAGGAAGTGGTGGTGCATGCCTGTAATCCCAGCTCCTCAGGAGGCTGAGGCAGGAGAATCGCTTGAACACGGGAGGCGGAGGTTGCAGTGAGCCAAGATTGTGCCATTGCACTCCAGCCTGGGCAACAAGAGTCAAACTGTCTCCAAAAAAAAAAAAAAAAAAAAGAAAGAAATCATGTCGTTTGCAGCAACATAAGCAAATTAACGCAGAAACAAAAAACCAAATACTGCATGTTCTTGCTTATAAGTGGGGGCTAAACATTGGGTGCTTATGGACATAAAGATGGCAACAATAGACACTGGGGACTACTGGGGTAGGGCAAGGGTTGAGAAATGAACTATATTGGGTACTATATTCAGTACCTGGGTAACGAGATAAATCATACCTTAAACCTCAGCATCATACAATATAGCCAGGTAGGCCGGGCGCGGTGGCTCACGCCTGTAATCCCAGCACTTTGGGAGGCTGAGACAGGCGGATCACAAGGTCAGGAGATCGAGACCATCCTGGCTAACATGGTGAAACCCCGTCTCTACTAAAAATTAAAAAAAAAAAATTAGCTGGGTGTGGTGGCGGGCGCCTGTACTCCCAGCTACTGGGGAGGCTGAGGCAGGAGAATGGCCTGAACCTGGGAGGCGGAGCTTGCAGTGAGCTGAGATGGCGTCACTGCACTCCAGCCTGGGCGACAGAGCAAGACTCCATCTCAAAAAAAATATATATATATATATAGAGAGAGAGAGAGAGAGCCAGGTAACAAACCTGCACATGCACCCTCTTAACCTAAAATAAGTTGAGATTATTTTATAAAAAGGAGTAAGTACGGTGTGTTTAAAGACAAAACTCTACTTCATTCCTCATCCGTAAGCTTTCTGGCTAACAGGAAATTCAGATTTCAGAACCATAGTGGAACTCTTGCTTGGAGAATTGAGATGATAAAATGTACATGAAGCACTCAGCATTGTGTCTGAATGTTAGCTGCAGTTGCTGTTCTTCACTGAGTGCCTGCCATGTGCAGGCTCAATGTTCTGCTCACTCCTTTTACCTCCTTTTCTCCTAACAGCAAACTGTGAGGTGTGCCACGAGGATTCGCACACTCATTTTACAGATAAGGGAACTGAAGATTTTTTTTTTTTTTTTTTGGATCTGAGACGGAGTCTCTCTCTGTTGCCCAGGCTGAAGTGCACTGACACAGTCTCGGCTCACCGCAACCTCCACCTCCTGGGTTCAGGTGATTCTCCTGCTTCAGCCTCCCCTGTAGCTGGGACTACAGTCACATGCTACCACATCTGGCTAAATTTTGTATTTTTAGTAGAGACTGGGATCTCGCCATTTTAGCCAGGCTGGTCTCGAACTCCTGACCTCAAGTGATCTGCCCACCTTGGCCTACCAACCTTGGCCTACCAAAGTGCTAGGATTACCGGCATGAGCCACCATGCCCGGCCTGAAGCTGAACAATATTGAGTGAACACACAAAGTCTCTCGGGTAGAAGGTGTGGAAGTTAAGGCTGTGAAGTGAGTATGTCTGCTAATTTTTCTGTTACGCCCAACTTTTAATTTAACTGTCCCATCACAGCTTTCAAAGGGGCAGCCTAGCATGCCAATTACCCTTTACTCCACACATGCTCCTACAATAGCTAATTAGTCTGAGAGAGGGCACCTCACCCAACGGGACCAATCCACAGGGTGACCCGCGGCCCAGGACATGGATTAAGATAGAGGTTCTGCCCCAGTGGAGACAAGATGGGCCAATTACATTTTGACTTTTTCAAGAATTTAAACTATGAGACAACGACATAATTATGAGTTAAAGGTGGATCTTCAAGCTAAGAAGTTGTGATGTAGACTTGAGAAGCCACAGTAAATGCAAGACAGAAGCAGCAATAAAAACAATTAGAGACCGGGTGCAGTGGCTCATGCCTGTAATCCCAGCACTTTGGGAGGCTGACGCAGGAGGATCACCTGAGCCCAGGAGTTTGAGACCAGCCTGGACTACATAGTGAGACCCCATCTCTACTAAAAACTAAAAAAATTAGTTGGGCATGGTGGCATACACCTGTAGTCCCAGCTACTTGGAAGGCTGAACCTGGAGTTTGAGGTTGCAACAAGCTATGATCATGCCACTGCACTCCAGCCTGGTGACAGAATAAGATCCCAAGACCCTATCTTTAAAAAAAAAAAAGCAATTGGAATTTCTCTAATATGATCCCTCTCTCATTCTCTGTCTCTCTCTCTCTCTCACACACACACACACACACACACACACACAAATTCACTATCCATCCTTTCTCTCTCTCTATCTGGGATAGGTGGATGGATGGATATTGTGAGAGTAATGTGAGAGGTAAGTAGAACAGACCAGAAACACAGCTTTTTGGACAAAAAGTCGACAACTGTATTCACGACACTATGCTACCTTGAAACAAAGTGCATCCACTTATATGGCAGGATCTTTATAATACTGGAGGCCTTCCAAACTTGTGCACAATTAATTTTCAAATCATACTCATTTGAGGCTATAGAGCCAACATTCCCCCTCTCCCCTTTTACACTGTGAGATGTTGTAATGTAGATGATACATTTTACAACACAAAGGCCTTGTTACTAGGAGGAGGAGATTAGAAACCCTGACACAAATCATCCTGAGAGCCAAAGGGGTTGTTAATGAAAGGACCACACTCACCTCCAAGTTCAAACAGCAGGTAGACAAGGTTAACCTCACACTCTACATTTGTCCTTCAAATTCATGAGAAACCTCCCAGGAATCTTTTCTCTAATTCTCAGATGTGTATAATATGGCACTTATTATATGCTTACTTTACTAAACAGTAAAGCTCAAGACAAGCCTTTTGGATGTCTCTTCTATACTTCACCTGTGACCTCACTCTAAAAATACGGCATTTATGCCTTTTTATTTTTTATTTTTTGAGACAAGGTCTTGCTCTGTTGCCCAGGCTGGAGTGCAGTGGCTCAAACATGGCTCACTGCAGCCTCAACCTCCTGGCTCAAGTGATCCTCCTGCCTCAGCCTCCCAAATAGCTGGTAGTACAGGCACATACCACCATGACTAGCTAATTTTTTTTTTTTGTAGAGACAGCGGTCTCCCTATGTTGCCCAGGCTGGTCTCAAGCTCATAAACTTAAGCAATCCTCCTGCCTCGGCCTCACAAAGTGCTGGGATTACAGGCATGAGCCACTCCACCCAGTCAAAAGGAATTTTTATAAAAAGGCATAGCCAACGCCATGGCTCAAGCCTGTAATCCCAGCACTTTGGGAGGCTAAGGCCGGTGAATCACTTGAGGTCAGGAGTTCAAGACCAGTTTGGCTAACAAGGTGAAACCCCATCTCTACTAAAAATATAAAAATTAGCCGCGCTTGGTGGCGCACACCTGTGGTCCCAGCTACTCAGGAGGTTGTGAACCCAGGAAGCAGAGAAGCAGTGAGCCAAGATCGCGACACTGCACTTCAGCCTGGGTGACAGAGCAAGATTCTGTTTCAAAAAAAATCATTTTATTGTTATTTTACTGGGGCTTCAGGAAGGAAAGTAGATGGCATGTGTTCAATCTGTTATCTTCTGTCTGGTGTAGATTGCAATAACAAAATACGTCAAAACTTTTTATTATGGAAAGTTTCAAATATATCAAAATACAGAGAATGTTCATGAAACTCTCCCCCCAACACACACACATTACCCACCACCCAGCTTTAGCAATTACCAACTCATGGGCTATCCTGTTTCATCCATATTCCTCCCCATTTGCTCCTCCTCCTGGATTATTTTGAAACAAATTCCAAACATCGTATCATTTCATTTGTAAAACAATAATGGATTTGGAGTGGTTATGTAGCTCCCTCTAGGAAAAGAATTTCTAATTAGGGTACTTCAAATACTAAGTAATCTTCCCTAGAGTGTGGGTTCCTAATTAGGGCACTCCAAATGTGAATAGCTTCTAGAGTATAGATTAAAGTTAATCTGCACACACACACATCACACTGGTAATTCTAAAGTACTTTAAAGGAAATGGCCATACAGACAATCTACCACTGTGAAACTCAAAGGTAGAGGAGAATTAGTGGGTCTTGTTGTCTGAGTAGCAGAAGCTTGAGAGACAAGGCGCTCAGGGCTGATGACTGTGTTTTGCTCTTGCGAGAATGGGAGAAGAGAGGTATCAGGAAAAAGAGGTAATTTGTGAAGAAAGATGAAGACCTTGAGATAATGTTGGACACAACAAGAAACAGACCATTGTAAATACATGATTGGGGCTCAGAGAGAGGTCAGGCTTAGTATTCGCATGTAAGAGTCATTCTTATGGAAATAAGAATTGAAGCAGAAGCACAAGTGGTTTCTCCAGCTGACAGTGGGAAGAGAATAGAATAACCAGAGTTTATTTAGGTTAGGGAGAGGAAAAGGTGCTGCTTATCTGACAGAAAGGGAGTTGGGCCATGACACCTACAATTTACATTACCTCCTTTATCAGGCTGGGCGCCGTGGCTCACACCTGTAATCCCAGCACTTTGGGAGGCCGAGGTGGGCAGATCACCTGTGGTCGGGAGTTCGAGACCAGCCTGATAAACATGGAGAAACCCTGTCTCTACTAAAAATACAAAATCAGCTGGGCATGGTGGCACATGCCTGTAATCCCAGCTACTCTGGAGGCTAGGCAGGAGAATCGCTTGAACCCAGGAGGCGGAGGTTGCGGTGAACTGAGATCGCACCACTGCACTCAAGCCTGGGCAAAAAGAGCGAAACTCCGCCTCAAAAAATAAATAAATAAAAATAAAAATAAAAAACCATTACCTCCTTCATCACAGAGAGAGTGGTAGAAAGGGTGGTATATTACACTCTTGGGCAAGGTTCTTAGCCCCTTGCACAAGGACTCCCTTGATAGCTGGGAGAAACCTGTGGACTCCCTCTCAGAACAGTGTCTTCAATGCATAAAATAAAATACATAGGATTACAAAGGATGCCAATTATGTTGAAATACGGTTATCAAAATATTTTAACGTGATACAGTAATAAATGTTATTCTTTTATTGACACATTAAATAACAAGATCTAGTGGCAGGTGTAATAATTACTGTAATTTTGAAGTAGTAATGAGCATAAATTATATTTTGAGATACGTGCAACAACTCTAACGTGAGATGAAAATAACTGTGACTTCTGTGGGTGACGAAGTCATAGGTGCTGCTAATACTACTGTGTTTTGTTGTGTAAATTCATAATGGAAGGAAGTGCTAATTTTCAGTTAGAGGTGAATGGAAATAAGAAAGCTTTTTTTTTCCTTTTCAATTTCACCAACCATCCCCCAACCCCCCAACCCCCCAGCCATCAGGGGACCTTCGACCCCAGGTTAAGATTTCTGTGCCAAGGGCCGGGCGCGGTGGCTCAAGCCTGTAATCCCAGCACTTTGGGAGGCCGAGACGGGCGGATCACGAGGTCGGGAGATCGAGACCATCCTGGCTAACACGGTGAAACCCCGTCTCTACTAAAAATAAAAAAAAAAAAAAAAAAAAGATTTCTGTGCCAGGGTTAGTCAGTCAAATTACTTCATTCATTTAACAACTACGTTTTGAATGTCAGTCTGGGCTAGACATGGAGATATGGGAATAAATAAGCTGCAAGGAGCTCATGGTGAAGTTAGGGAGACCAGAACATAAATAGATGCTCCTTCGTAAGGAGCATCTGAAAGTCCTCTTCATTCTTAAGCTCCTCTTCCTCTCCCTCTTTCCTAATATCCAAGTCTTGAACACACCATCTTCTTGCCTCAGGCCACCCTATGTACCATAGCTTGCTTTGGATGTCCTCTCCTCACCCCAACACACATATACAATTCACAGAGCTTGTTCCTACTCATCTTTTAGTTATTTCACAACTGAAACATCACTTCTTCTAGGAAGACTTCCACGACTCTCCCCCAGCTGCGTGATACAGTGGTTCAAAGTACTTAACTAGTCCTTCTTGATGGACAGTTCAATTATCTCCA
This sequence comes from Colobus angolensis palliatus, assembly GCF_000951035.1. NCBI lineage: Eukaryota > Metazoa > Chordata > Mammalia > Primates > Cercopithecidae > Colobus > Colobus angolensis. The sequence continues at coordinate 1,385,714 of NW_012115311.1, read as the reverse complement.
GTTTTTAATCATTACCAGCAATGTAGTCACACACACACACACACAAACACATACCCCATTAGATACTTGTACTTCTATTTCCGATGGAAACGTTTTTAGAAGTGGAATTGTTAAGACAAAATAAATGCACATTTTACATGTCCATCAATACTACCAATTGCTCTCAAATAGGTGCTGTAGAGGATTTGCTTTCTCATACTCTTAATTTTTTTTTTTTTTTGAGACAGAGTCTCGCTGTGTCACCCAGGCTGGAGTGCAGTGGCTGTGATCTTGGCTCACTGCAACCTCTGCCTCCTGGGTTCAAGCGATTCTCCTGCCTCAGCCTCCCAAGTAGCTGGGATTACAGGCATTCACCACCACTCCCAGCTAATATTTATATTTTTAGTAGAGACAAGATTTTGCCATGTTGGCCAGGCTGGTCTCGACCTCCTGGCCTCAAGTGATCCACCCACCTTGGCCTTCCAAAGTGCTGGGATTACAGGCATGAGCCACTGCACCCAGCCTACTCTTAACAATATTATCAATCTTTTAAACATTTGTTAATATTTTCACAAGATGGCAGCAATCTCATTACTTTTTTTTTTGTTGTTTTTGAGACAAAGTCTCACTCTGTCACTCAGGCTGGAGTATACAGTGGCGTGATCTCGGCTCACTGCAACCTCCACCTCCTGGGTTCAAGAGATTCTCCTGCCACAGCCTCCTGTGTAGCTGGGACTACAGGTACGCACCACCACGCCCAGCTACTTTTTTGTATTTTTAGTAAAGACAGGGTTTCAGCATGTTGGCCAGGATGGTCTTGATCTCCCAACCTTGTGGTCCACCGACCTCAGCCTCCCAAAGTGCTGGGATTACAGGCATGAGCCACTGTGCCTGGCCAAGATTTTTGATTATCAATGAGATTCAACATTTTGTCATTCTATTATTTAAAATATGAGATGTAATTAGTTTGACATTATGGATAGAAGAATGTGAGACAGAAAATGAAATAAAATTAATATTCCTGCTTAAAAATAAAGGAGCATTTTAGGAAGAAAAGCACTTTCCTGACTTTGATATAAATGGCATTTGTACCTAAAGCATTTTTTGGAGTAAACAAAACATTTTAAAGTGTGCTTAAAGCTGACCATATATACAATGGCTGTTTTGCTTCAGATTATTACTGAAGATGCTGCATCATCCTATATTAGTAAATCTTCTGATATATAAGCTTTATAATCATCAAGGAACAAGCTTTCACCCAGTACCCATATCTTGGTTTCTAAATGTTATTCTTCAGTAACAACAAACAAAATCTAGGCTGGACGTGGTGGCTCACACCTGTAATCCCAGCACTTTAGGAAGCCGAGGTGGATGGATCATTTGAGGTCAGGAGTTCAAGACCAGCCTGGCCAATAAGGTGAAACCCTACTCCTACTAAAAATATAAAAATTAGCTGGGTGTGGTGGCGGGTGCCTGCAGTCCCAGCTACTCCGGAGGCTGAGACAGGAGAATCGTTTGAACCTGGGAGGTGGAGGTTGTAGTTAGCCGAAATTGCACCATTGCACTCCAGCCTGGGTGACAGAGTGAAACTC
>NW_012115311.1:1381883-1383615 GCF_000951035.1 Colobus angolensis palliatus | reverse complement strand
AGAGCAAGACTCTGTCTCAAAAAAAAAAAAAAAAAAAAAAAAATCCAAGTTTTCCCAGAGAAGTGATTGATTTCAGGACTGGGGTAGGGACAAGAAGGGCCTGGAGCTGGCCACATGCGATGGCTCACACTTGTAATTCCAACACTTTGTGAGGCTGAGGTGGGAGGATCGCAAGGTCAGGAGTTTGAGACCAGCCTGGCCAACATAGTGAAACCCTGTTTCTACTAAAAATACAAAAATTAGCTGGGTGTGGTGGCACATGCCTGTAGTCCCAGCTACTTGAGAGGCTGAAGCAGGAGAACTGCTTGAACCCGGGAGGTGGAAGTTGCAGTGAGCCAAAAACGCATCATTGCACTCCAGCCCGGGTAACAGTGTGAGACTCTGTCTCCAAAACAAACAAACAAACAAAAAGAAGGGCCTGGACTGTCTTGTGGCACCAGACAATAGGAAAGTGCTCCAAAAAGATGGGGATATGTCAAAAGGTCACAGGAACCACCACAAAAAAGCTCTCAATGGCCAAACCTGGAACAACTTGAGCAAGAAAATAATGATAATACTAGATTATATCACCTAGTAGAGCTATGGGAAGGGGACTGCCGCCCTCTTGATCCAAGAATGGTAGAGCCAGCAGCAGCTTGCATCCTGATCCCAGAAAAGCCGCAGGCACTGGATTCCAGTCCATCAGAGCAGCCGAGTGGGCTACATCCAGCAAAGCCACAGGGGAGGAGTTGCCCAAGGCCTTTGGAGCCCTGTGTGGCCTGGATGGCAGACATGGAGTCAAAGGAGATTAGTTTGGAGCTTTTAGATTTAATGACTGCCTTGCTGGATTTCAGACTTGTGTGGGGCCTATTGCCTGCTTCTTTTGGCTAATTTCTCCCCTTTGGAATGAGAATGTCTACCCAGTGCCTGTATCAAAATTGTATCTTGGGAGTAAATAACTTGTTTTTGATCTTACACTCTCATGGGTGAAAGGGACTCATCCCCAAATGAGACTTTGGACTTTGGACTTGGGACTTTTGAGTTAATGCTGGAGTTAAAGCTTTGAGGAACTAGTGCAAAGGCATTTTTTTTGTTTTGTTTTGTTTTTTGTTTTTTGTTTTTTTGAGATGGAGTTTTTGCTCTATTGCACAGGCTGGAGTGCAATGGCGCAATCTCGGCTCACTGCAACTTCTGCTCCCAGGTTCAAGTGATTCTCCTGCCTCAGCCTCCGGAGTAGCTGGGATTACAGATGCTCGCCACCACACCCATCTAATTTTTTTGTATTTTTAGCAGAGATGAGGTTTCACCATGCTGGCCAGGCTGGTCTCGAACTCTTGACCTCAGGTGATCCACCTGCCTCGGCCTCCCAAAGTGCGAGGATTACAGGCGTGAGCCACTGTACCTGGCCCATAATTGTATTTTGAAATGTGAGGACATGAGATTTGGGGGGCCAGAGGCAGAATGATATGGTTTGGATGTTTGTCCCCTCCAAATCTCATGTTGAAATGTAATTCCCCGTGTTGAAGGTGAGGCCTGGTGGGAGGCGATTGGATCATCATTTGGTGATGAGTGGGTTCTTGCTCAGTTCACGGGAGATCTGGTTGTTTAAAGGAGTCTGGGACCTCCCCTGACTCTTGCTCCCTCTCTTGCCATGTAACTCTCTGGCTCCTCTTTGCCTTCCACCATGACTGGAAGTTTCTTGAGGCCGTGAGTCAAAAATCTCTTTTCTTCTTTTTTTTTTTTTTTGAGATGG
>NW_012115311.1:1379516-1380985 GCF_000951035.1 Colobus angolensis palliatus | reverse complement strand
ATAAATAAATAAATAAATAAATAAATAAATAAATAAATAAATAATTCAATAAATAAATGTTTAAGAGAAGGGACAACTCTTCCTTATAGAATTCCAATTAATAAATGTAGAAGGAATGAGTAAAATACAAAATCCCCACTATAACGCCACAGTAATAATTGTTGACAAGATCCACCAATGAATGTGAAAATCAACAGGCAAAAATTTGAGAAGAAACAGGATGCTAGCAGTCTGAAAGCATCTCTCCAAAATGTTTATCATTTACAAAGGGAGAAAAGTAACTTTACAACCATGAAACCTAGGAGATTCCACCTTAACCAAGTGATCACGGTAAATATCACTAATAAACCATGCTGGCATCCTGTACCCCTGATAGGAAATAACAAGAGCATTTCACCTTGGGATCTTCTTCCCCAAACCCATCACCTTAGTCTAATCATGAGGAAAACGTAGACAAACCCAAACTGAGGATCATTCTACAAAACACCTGGCCAGTACTTATCAAGAGTCCATGAAAGACAAGGAAATACAGAGCAACTGTCACAGATAGGAGGAAACTGAGGCGACATAGATGGTAGGCGGTGGGAGGAGATGGTGAAAATCAAAGGGCTGTAGTTTAATTCATAGTGTTGTATCAAAGTTAATTTCCTAATTTTGATTATTGAACTGTGGTTATATAAGTTTTTGTTGTTGTTGTTTTAATTTGAGACGGAGTCTCTGTTGCCAAGGCTGGAGTGCAGTGGCACGATCTCGGCTCACTGCAACCCCCGCCTCCCAGGTTGAATCAATTCTCATGCTTCAGCCTCTGGAATAGCTGGGATTACAAGCACGTTCCACCATGTCCTGCTAATTTTTGTATTTTTAGTAGAGACAGGGTTTCACCATGTTGGCCAGGCTGGTCTTGAACTCCTAACCTCAAGTGATCTGCCTGCCTCAGCCTCCCAAAGTGTTGGGATTACAGGCGTAAGCCACCACACCCAGCTTATGGTTATATAAATTTTTAACATTAGGGGAAGCAAAGTGGTAGGTATATGTGAACTCTGTATTATTTCTGCAACTTTTCTGTAAGTCTAAAATTATTTCAGAAATAAATACATGTGCATCCACAAAATGGTAACTATGGAGAAGTGATGTGTTAATTAGCTTGATTGTGATGCTCATTTCACAATGTATATGTGTATCTATCATCAAGTTGTACACCATATATATAATTTTTATGTCAATAAATCTATGAAAATATATAAAAATGAATGAATCCAATAAAAAAATAAATTAAGAATAAGCACCATCTGAAGCACTACTTTCATAATGAGCATTAAAAACCACATCCTGGCCGGGCGCAGTGACTCACGCCTATAATCCCAGCACTTTGGGAGGCCGAGGTGGGCGGATCACGAGGTCAGGAGATCGAGACCATCCTGGCTAACATGGTGAAACCCTGTCTCCACTAAAAATACAAAAAATTAGCC
>NW_012115311.1:1371145-1378744 GCF_000951035.1 Colobus angolensis palliatus | reverse complement strand
TGGATCACGAGGTCAGGAGATCGAGACCATCCTGGCTAACATGGTGAAACCCTGTCTCCACTAAAAATACAAAAAATTAGCCGGGCATGGTGACACGTGCCTGTAGTCCCAGCTACTCGGGAGGTTGAGGCAGGAGAATAGCTTGAACCTGGGAGGCAGAGGTGGCAGTGAGCAAATATTGCGCCACTGCACTCCAGCCTGGGTGACACAGCAAGACTCCGTCTCAAAAATAAAACACAAAAACCCCACATAATGGGAGCTATTATTTGTAAATCATATATATAAGGGATTAGTACCAAGAATATATGAAGAATTCTTAAAACTCAGTACTAAAAGGACAGAGTGAGACTCTGTCTCAAAAAAAGAAAAAAAAAAAAACCACATCCTGCTGCTGCTGGCTGTGCTGAGGACTTGAACACCCTTCAGAATTTCCCCTAGCACTGTGCAGCTCTTCATCTAGAACCATGTGCTTTCACAAAATGCTGAAACTTTTTAAAAACAATGTGCATTCCACTTTTCTTCTTATTATTATTATACTTTAAGTTCTGGAGCACATGTGCAGGACATGCAGGTTTGTTATATAGGTATACATGTGCCATGGTAGTTTGCTGCACCCATCAACCCGTCATCTACGTTAGGTATTTCTCCTAATGCTATTCCCCCCAGACTCCCTCCTCGACAGGCCCGGTGTGTGATGTGTTCCCCACACTGTGTCCATGTGTTTTCATTGTTCAACTCCCACTTATGAGAGAGAACATGTGGTGTTTGGTTTTCTGTTCCTGTGTTAGTTTGCTGAGAATGATGGTGTCCAGCTTCATCCATGTCCCTGCAAAGGACATTAACTCATCCTTTTTTATGGCTGCATAGTATTCCATGGTGTACATGTGCCACATTTTCTTTATCCAGTCTATCACTGATGGGCATTTGGGTTGGTTCCAAGACTTTGCTATTGTCAATAGTGCTGCAATAAACATACATGTGCATGTGTCTTTATAGTAGAATGACTTATAATCCTTTGGGTATACACCCAGTAATGGGATTGCTGCATCTAATGGTATTTCTGGTTCTAGATCCTTGAGGAATCACCACACTGTCTTCCACAGTGGTTGAACTAATTTACACTCCCAACAACAGTGTAAAAGTGTTCCTATTTCTCCACATTCTCTCCAACATCTGTTGTTTCCTGACTTTTTAATGACTGCCATTCTAACTGGCGTGAGATGGTATCTCATTGTAGTTTTGATTTGCATTTCTCTAATGACCAGTGATGATCTTTTTTTCATGTTTGTGGGCCGCATAAATGTCTTCTTTTGAGAAGTGTCTGTTCATAAACTTTGCCCACTTTTTGATGGGGTTGTTTTTTTCTCTTGTAAATTTGTTTAAGTTTCTTGTGGATTCTGGATATTAGCTCTTTGCCAGATGGATAGATTGCAAAAATTTTCTCCTATTCTGTAAGCTGACTGTTCACTCTAATGATAGTTTCTTTTGCTGTGCAGAAGCTCTTTAGTTTAATTAGATCCCATTTGTAAATTTTGGCTTTTGTTGCCATTGCTTTTGGTGTTTTAGTCATGAAGTCTTTGCCCATGCCAATGTCCTGAATGGTATTGCCTAGGTTTTCTTCTAGGGTTTTTATGGTTTTAGGTCTTACATTTAAGTCTTTAATCCATCTTGAGTTAATTTTTGTGTAAGGTATAAGGAAGGGATTTAATTTCAGTTTTCTGCATATGGCTACTCAGTTTTCCCAACACTATTTATTAAATAGGGAATCCTTTCCCCATTGCTTGTTTTTGTCAGGTTTATCAAACATCAGATGGTTGTAGATGTGTGGTATTATTTCCGAGGGCTCTGTTCTGTTCCATTGGTCTATATCTCTGTTTTGGTACCAGTACCATGCTGTTTTGGCTACTGTAACCTTGTAATATAGTTTGAAGTCAGGTAGCATGATGCCTCCAGCTTTGCTATTTTTGCTTAGGATTGTCTTGGCTATATGGGCTCTTTTTTGGTTCCATCTGAAATTTAAAGTAGTTTTTTTCTAATTCTGTGAAGAAAGTCAGTGGTAGCTTGATGGGGATAGCGCTGAATCTATAAATTACTTGGGCAGTATGGCCATTTTCATGATATTGATTATTCCTATTCATGAGCATGGAATGTTTTTCCGTTTGTTTGTGTCTTCTCTTATTTCCTTGAGCAGTGGTTTGTAGTTCTCCTTGAAGAGGTCCTTCACATCCCTTAAAAGTTGTATTCCTAGGTATTTTATTCTCTTTGTAGCAATTATGAATGGGAGTTCACTCATGATTTGGCTCTCTGTTTGTCTATTATTGGTGTGTATGAATGCTTGTGATTTTTGCACACTGATTTTGTGTCCTGAGACTTTACTGAAGTTGCTTATCAGCTTAAGGTGATTTTGGGCTGAGAAAATGGAGTTTTCTAAATATACAATCATGTCATCTGCAAACAGACAATTTGACTTCCTCTCTTTCTATTTGGATACCTTTTATTTCTTTCTCCTGCCTGATTGCCCTGGCCAGAACTTCCAATACTAGGTTGAATAGGAGTGGTGAGAGGGCATCCTTGTCTTGTGTCCGTTTTCAAAGGGAATGCTTCCAGCTTTTGCCCATTCAGTATGATATTGGCTGTGGCTTTGTCATAAATAACTCTTATTATTTTGAGATACGTTCCATCAATACGTAGTTTATTGAGTTTTTAGCATGAACGGGTGTTGGATTTTATTTAAGGCCTTTTCTGCTTCTATTGAGATAATCATGTGGTTTTTGTCATTGGTTCTGTTTATGTGATGGGTTACGTTTATTGATTTGCAAATGTTGAACCAGCCTTGCATCCCAGGAATGAAGCTGACTTGATCGTGGTGGATAAGCTTTTTGATGTGCTGCTGGATTTGGTTTGCCAGTATTTTATTGAGATTTTCACATCGATGTTCTTCAGGGATATCAGCCTGAAATATTCTGTTTTTGTTTTGTCTCTGCCAGGTTTTGGTATCAGGATGCTGCTGGCCTCATAAAATGAGTTAGGGAGGAATCCCTCTTTTTCTATTGTTTGGAATAATTTCAGAAGGAATGGTACCAGCTCCTCTTTGTACCTCTAGTAGAATTCGGCTGTGAAACCGTCTGGTCCTGCGCTTTTTTTGGTTGGTAGGCTATTAATTACTGCCTCAATTTCAGAACTTGTTATTGGTCTATTGAGGGATTCGACGTCTTCCCGGTTTAGTCTTGGGAGGGTGTACGTGTCCAGGAATTTATCCATTTCTTCTAGATTTTCTAGTTTATTTACGTAGAGGTGTTTATAGTATTTTCTGATGGTAGTCTGTATTTCTGTGGGATCAGTGGTGATATTCCCTTTATCATTTTTTACTGTGCCTATTTGATTCTTCTCTCTTTTCTTCTTTATTAATCTGGCTAGCGATCTATCTATTTTGTTAATCTTTTCAAAAAACCAGCTCCTGGATTCATTGATTTTTTTGAAGGGTTTTTCATGTCTCTATCTCCTTCATTTCTGCTCTGATCTTAGTTATTTCTTGTCTTCTGCTAGCTTTTGAATTTGTTTACTCTTGCTTCTCTAGTTCTTTAATTGTGGTGTTAGGTGATGATTTCAGATCTTTCCCACTTTCTCCTGTTATTTCTGCTTTGATTTCGTCATTTACCCAGTAGTCATTCAGGAGCAGGTTGTTCAGTTTCCCTGTAGTTGTGCGGTTTTGAGTGAGTTTCTTAATCCTGAGTAATATGATTGCACTGTGGTCTGACAGACTGTTTGTTATGATTTTCGTTCTTTTGCATTGGCTGAGGATTGTTTTACTTCCAATCATGTGGCCAATCTTAGAATAAGTGCAGTGTGGTGCTGAGAAGAATGTAGATTCTGTTGATTTGGGGTGGAGAGTTCTATAGATGTCTATTAGGTCTGCTTGAGTTCGAGTCCTGAATATCCTTGTTAATTTTCTGTCTCATTGATCTAATATTGACAGTAGGGTGTTAAAGTCTTCCACTATTATTGTGTGGGAAGCTAAGTCTTTTTGTAGGTCTCTAAGAACTTGCTTTATGAATCTGGGTGCTCCTGTATTGGGTGGATATATATTTAGGATAGTTAGCTCTTCTCGTTGTGTTGATACCTTTACCATTATGTAAAGGTATCTTTGTCTTTTTTGATCTTTGTTGGTTTGAAGTCTATTTTATCAGAGGCTAGGATTGCAACCCCTGCTTTTTTTGCTTTCCATTTGCTTGGTAAATATTCCTCTATCCCTTTATTTTGAGCCTATGAGTCTGTTTACATTTAAGGTTAATATCATTATGTGTGAATTTGATTCTGTCATTTTGATGCTAGCTGGTTATTTTTCCCATTAGTTGATGCAGTTTCTTCATGGTGTCAATGGTCTTTACAATTTGGTATGTTTTTGCAGTGGCTGGTATCAGTTTTTCATTTCCATATTTAGTGCTTCCTTCAGGAGCTCTTGTAAGGCAGGCCTGGTGGTGACAAAATCTCTCAGCATATGCTTTTCTGTAAAGGATTTTATTTCTTTTTTGCTTATGGAGCTTAGTTTGGCTAGATATGAAATTCTGGGTTGAAAATTCTTCAATTTTTGCTTCTGCTCACCCTCCATGGGCTGCACCCACTGTCTAACCAGTCTCAATTCTTGAGACCGGGCGCGGTGACTCACGCCTGAAATCCTAGCACTTTGGGAGGCTGAGGTGGGCAGATCACGAGATCAGGAGTTCAAGACCAGCCTGGCCAACATGATGAAAACCTGTCTCTACTAAAAATACAAAAATTAGCTGGGCAGGATTGCACGTTCCTGTAATCCCAGCTACTCAGGAGGCTGAGGCAGGAGAATTGCTTGAACCAGGACCCAGGAGGCAGAGGTTGCAGTGAGCCAAGATTGCGCCACTGCACTCCAGCCTGGGCTACAAAGCGAGACTCCATCTCAAAAAAAAAAAAAAGAAAAAAGAAGAAAAAAAAGAAAATTCTTTTAAGAATGTTGATTGAATATTGGCCCCCACTCCCTTCTGGCTTGTAGGGTTTCTGCAGAGAGATCCACTGTTAGTCTGATGGGGTTCCCCTTATGGGTAACCTGACCTTTCTCTCTGGCTGCCTTTAACATTTTTTCTTCATTTCAACCTTGGTGAATCTGACGATATGTGTCTTGGGGTTGCTCTTCTCGAGGAGTATCTTGGTGGTGTTCTCTGTATTTCCTGAATTTGAATGTTGGCCTGTCTTGCTAGGTTGGGGAAGTTCTCCTAGATAATATCCTAAAAAGTGTTTTCCAACTTGATTCTATTCTCCTCGTCACTTTCGGGTACACCAACCGAACGTAGATTTGGTCTTTTCACATAGTCCCAAAATTCCTGGAGGCTTTGTTCATTCCTTTTCATTCTTTTTTCTCTAATCTTATCTTCACACATTATTTCATTAAGTTGATCTTTAAGCTCTGATATCCTTTCTTCTGCTTGATGGATTCGGCTATTGGTACTTGTGTATTTTTCACGAAGTTCTCATGCTGTGTTTTTCAGCTCCATCAGGTCATTTATGTTCTTCTCTAAACTGGTTATTTTAGTTAGCAATTCCTCTAACCCTTTTTCAAGGTTCTTAGCTTCCTTGCATTGGGTTAGAACATGCTCCTTTAGCTCGGAGTAGTTTGTTTTTACCCATCTTCTCAAGCCTACTTCTGTCAATTCGTCAAACTCATTCTCTGTCCAGTTTTGTTCCCTTGCTAGTGAGGAGTTATGATCCTTTGGAGAAGAGGCATTCTGGTTTTTGGAATTTTTAGTCTTTTTATGCTGGTTTTTCCTCATCTTCATGGATTTATCTACCTTTGGTCTTTGATGTTGGTGACCTTCAGATAGGGTTTTGTGTGGACGTCCATTTTGTTGATGTTGATGCTATTCCTTTTTTTTTTTTGTTAGTTTTCCTTCTAACAGTCAGGTCCCTCAGCTGCAAGTCTGCTGGAGTTTGCTGGAGGTCCACTCCAGACCCTGTTTGCCTGGGTATCACCAGTGGAGGCTGCAGAATAGCAAAGATTGCTGCCTGTTCCTTCCTCTGGAAGCTTCATCCCAGAGGGGCACACTCCAGATGCCAGCCAGAGCTCTTCTGTATGAGGTGTTCTGTCAACCCTGCTAGCAGATGTCTCCCAGTCAGGAGGCATGGGAGTCCGGGACCCACTTGAGGAGGCAGTCTGTCTCTTAGCAGAGCTGCAGCACTGTGCTAGGAGATCTGCTGCTCTCCTCAGAGCTGGCAGGCAGGAACATTTAAGTCTACTGAAGCTGTCCCCACAGCCGCCCCTTCCCCCAGATGCTCTGTCCCAGGGAGGTGGGAGTTTTATCTGTAAGCCCCTTACTGGGGCTGCTGCCTTTCTTTCAGAGATGCCCTGCCCAGAGAGAAGGAATCTGGAGAGGCAGTCTGGCTACAGTGGCTTTGTGGCGCTGCAGTGGGCTCCACCCAGTTTGAACTTCCCAGTGGCTTTGTTTACACTGTGAGGGGAAAACTGCCTACTCAAGCCTCAGTAATGGTGGATGCCCCTTCCGCCACCAAGCTCGAGCATACCAGGTCAACTTCAGACTGCTGTGCTGGCAGCAAGAATTTCAAGCCAGTGGATGTTAGCTTGCTGGAATCTGTGGGAGTGGGATCTGCTGAGCTAGACCACTTGGCTCCCTGGCTTCAGCTCCCTTTCCAGAGAGTGAACAGTTTTTACTGGCATTCCAGGAGCCACTGGGGTATGGAAAAAAAAAAAAAACTCCTGCAGCTAGCTCAGTTTCTGCCCAAATGGCCACCCAGTTTTGTGCTTGAAACCCAGGGCCCTGGCGGTGTAGACATCCAAGGGAATCTCCTGGTCTGAAGGTAGTGAAGACCACGGGAAAAGCATAGTATCTAGCCCGGAGTGCACCATTGCTCATGGCACAGTCCGTCACAGCTTCCCTTGGCTAAGGGAGGGAGTTCCTCGACCCCTTGCACTTTCCGGGTGAGGTGACTCCCCACCCTGCTTCTGCTCACCCTCCATGGGCTGCACCCACTGTCTAACCAGTCCCAATGACATGAGCTAGGTACCTCAGTTGGAAATGCAGAAATCATCTGCCTTCTGCGTTGATCTTGCTGGGAGCTGCAGACCAGAAGTGTTCCTATTCGGCCATCTTGCCAGCCACCCACTTCTTCTTTTATCTTATGTGTTAATTGAATTCACTGTTGTTCATTCAGAGAATAATTCTTACCTGCTTAAGCTACTGGTTTATGTAAAGAGCAATATGATAGAATGAAAGGGCTCTGATCTGAGATCTGAGGTCCCATCTCAGTTCTGCCATGAATTAACTACAAAACTGCTGGCAAGATACTCAGATACTCTCCCTGGGCCTCAACTTTCCACACCTATAAAATGAAAGTGTTTGGGAAAAAGACATTTTTCTTAGTTTTGAAATTCTAGGCTCCATGCTTCATAATTCCAGACTCTTCTTGGCCTTCACTGCCAAGTTAGGGTAACAGCTTTGGTGTAGAAGTGACCAGAGATTATATATGCCGGTTTGGGGCTCAGTATGTCAGCACATTAACCAAACTCAATGTATGCGGCAGAGGTAATTGGTTCTTAGTTTTCTTTTCTTTTCTTTT
>NW_012115311.1:1365325-1369896 GCF_000951035.1 Colobus angolensis palliatus | reverse complement strand
CTCAGGTGATCCACCCGCCTCGGCCTCCCAAAGTGCTGGGATTACAGGCGTGAGCCACTGCGCCCGGCCAAAGGTATTAAATTCTTATAAATGGGAATAATGCCTACTTTATAAGGTGTTTCAAAAATTCAGTGATAATGTATGTGATATTCACAGCACAAGGTCAGTCTGTTGAGAAGGACCCTGCCGGTGGTGACTATGAAGATGATGATAAGTACCCATGGGATGCCATGAACAGAGCAGTCACCTTTGCTGACCTCAGCCACCAAATGCCGGCCCTTCCAGCTTTCTTGGATCCTGTGCTTTTTTCTGTGATTATGTGTAGTTCTCTATGTGGCTTGAGAACAAAACACTCCTTCAAATGGCTGAAGTATCTTTATTATATACATGGTCTGTGCTTTATCATACTAATTTTCTTTTTTTTCAAGACAGGGTCTTGCTCTGTTGTCCAGGCTGGAGTGCAGTGGTATAATCACAGCTCACTGCAGCCTTGAACTCCCAGGCTAAAGCAATCCTCCCACCTCGGCCTCCTGAGTAGCTGGGACCACAGGCACACACTGCTGGGTAATTTTTAAAAAATCTCTAGAGGTGGGGTCTCACTATATTGCCCAGGTTGGTCTCAAACTCCTGGGCTCAAATGATCCTTCCACCTTGGCCTTCCAATGTGTTCGGATTACAGGTGTGAGCCACCTTGCCCAGCCCTAAATTTTTTTTCTTATGGTAAAATACATAAAAATGTACCATCCTAACCACGTTTAAGTGTGCAATTCAGTGGTGTGAAGTACATTCACATTGTTATGTAGCCATCACCACTATCCATCCCCTGAACTTTAAAAAAATCATCCCAACAGAAAGTCGATACCCATTAAACATTAACTCTCTATTCCCCACTACCCCCAGCCCCTGGAAACTACTTTCTGTCTTTATGAATTTGCCTATTTTAGGGTCCTCACATAAGCGGAATCATATTTGTCCTTCTGTGACTGGCTTATTTCACTTAGTATAATGTCCTTTCTCAAGGTTCATCTATGTTGTAGCATATATAAGAATTGCACTTCTCTTTTCTTTTTCTTTCTTTTTTTTTTTTGAGATGGGAGTGTCACTCTGTCGCCAGGCTGGAATACAGTAGCACGATCTTGGCTCACTGCAAGCTCTGCCTCCCAAGTGTTAAGCAACCCTCCTGCCTCAGCCTCCCCAGCAGCTGGGACTACAGGTGTGCACCACCATGCCCAGCTAAGTTTTGTATTTTTAGTAGAGGCAGGGTTTCACCATATTGGCCAGGCTGGTCTTGAACTCCTGACCTTATAATCCACCCACCTTGGCCTCCCAAAGTGTTAGGATTACAGGCATGAGCCACTGTGCCCAGCCAAGAATTGCACTTCTTTTTAAGGCTGAATTATAGTCCATTGTAAATATATCTCATTGTGTTTATCCATTCATCCATGGATGACATTTGGGTTGTTTCCACATTTTGGCTAGTATGACTTTATCCTATTGTACATTCTGCAGCAATTTACATCTTTATTTTCAGAACTATTAAGTTTCCTCATACTGATAATATTAGGAAGAGAGTCATGAAAGACTTTGATTTGATTTCATTTCATTTTTTGGCCATTTATTATTTTTTGGGGGGGCAGCCACAAAGACTGGGATTTCTAATTCTATGCTATGATAAGTGGACAATTTAAGCCATTTTTAATTTTTTTTCTTAAATTAAGCCATTTATCTTTTTTCCCATTTCCTTTTCCAAAAAAAATGTATTTTTCTAAAATACAATCATGTCAGTTTGGTCTATTTTATATGTGTTAAGGAGAGCAATAACAGACAAAAGAATAACATAACAATTAGGTATTCAGTTTAAAAAAAAAAAAAGTCGGCCGGGCACGGTGGCTCATGCTTGTAATCTCAGCACTTTCAGAGGCTGAGGCGGGTGGATCACCTGAGGTCAGTAGTTCAAGACCAGCCTGGTCAACATGGTGAGACCCCATCTCTATTAAAAATACAAAAATTAGCCAGGCATGGTGGCAGATGCCTGTAATCCCAGTTACTCTGGAGGCTGAGGCAGGAGAATCACTTGAACCCAGAAGGCGGAGGTTGTGGTGACCTGAAATAGCACCACTTCACTCCAGCCTGGGCTAGAATGAGACTCCGTCTCAAAATAAAACCAAAAAAAAGTAGACGATGGGGCAATAGATAGCCTACCTCTTCTTGAACCAAGTTGTGAACTGTTTAAGAAGTAGCTAATAGGCTGGGCGCAGTGGCTCATACCTGTAATCCCAGCACTTTGGGATGCCAAGGCAGGTGGATCACCTGAGGTCAGGAGTTAGAGGCCAGCGTGGCCAACATAGTGAGACCCTGCCTCTACTAAAAATACAGAAATTAGCTGGGCATGGTCGTACATGCCTGTAATCCCAGCTACTCGGGAGGCTGACGTAGGAGAATCACTGGAAACCAGGAGGCAGATGTTGCAGTGAGCAGAGATCATGCCATTGCCCTCCAGCCTGGAGCCACAGACGAGACTCTGTCTCGGAAAAAAATAAATAAATAAATAAATAAATAAATAAAGAGTATGGTATAAGGAGGCCAGAATATTACTTTTATTATGAACAAAGCTGATTTGGGAGAATGCAGTTTATTTCTACTTACAGGCAGACGGCCATCTTAATTCTATACCCCAGAATTAAACAGGTCTCCCAGCCACTCACAGACAGGTCTCCTGCAGGGAAGGAAAAATTATCAACTGACATATAGTCTGATTAAATGCTTGTCTTTTATACCTGCTATTGTTTGAGTGTGTCTCCTCCAAAATTTAGGTGTTGCTAAAGTGATTTACGGTATTAAGAGGTGGGGCCTTTAAAAGGTGATCGGGCCACAAGGGCTCCTATCTTGTGAATGGGATTAGATGCCCTTATAAAAGGGCTTGAAAGAGGGAGTTCATCCCCTTTTGTCCTTCTGCCTTCTGTTATATGAGCACACAGCATTTGTCCCCCACTCCTCAAGATGCAACAGTCAAGCCGCTATCTTGGAAGCAAAAAGACCAGACCCTCACCAGATAACTGAACCTGCCAGTGCCTTCATCTTGGACTTTCTGACTTCCAGACCTGTGAGGAAACAAATTCCTGTTCTTTATAAATTACCTGGTCTCTGGTATTCTGTTATAACAGCTTAAAACAGACTAACACAATGCCCTCAACCCACCTCTCTGCCTTGGCACCCATCACACTGTGTAGCAATGAATCTTGGCCTGTCTCTTCCCTATGAGCATGTTGCCTTTATCCATTCTTCCAATCACTCAACTGGTTTTACTGAGTGCCTATCTTGGGACTAGCAATAGCTAGGTGTTACATTCAGGACCTCAAGAAAGGACAGAAACTGACACAACCCATACACAGAAAATATCATAAAGGAGACACAGTGTGGTATTAGACAATAAGAAGGGCAGAGTGACTTAACAAAGCAGGAGGAGAAGGTTTCTTGGGAAGTCACATTTTTGATGATACCTCAAGGTCAAGGAGTACTTCAGTATACTATACTCTGGTGTCTAGTAAAGGCATAGCATGTAACAGAGCTCAGTAAATGCTTAACAAATTCATGAATGAGTGATATATGTGAAAACACTTCATATGCAAAGTACCACACAGATGTTTACCATTATCATATAGTTAATATGGAGAGATCATTTTTATTCAGTTCACTGGAACACTCAAAAAGATATTACAACATACAACAGAGAAAACTCATTAAGGATGTCTACTCATTTGGACATACCCAGAGTCCTGTCTTCCTAGGAGATAGCTTGAAGCTATTAAGTGTAGGACTGAATACAGAGAAATTAGAGAACCAATCATCCCATTTCAATGTCTGACCAATCCCATTTTCCTCCATGCAAAAGCAAGAGTTCACAAAACTGATTTTTAAAATAGTGATAAAATAACTTTAAAGATATTGGAAAATCAGGGAAACACATAATAAAGATTAAGTATTCTATTTCACTGATGGAAAGTAATGTTAACTAGATCTGAAAATGTAAAAGCAGCAAGCTGCCATTCGCAAATCGATAGTGGACAGTGAAGAAAATAGCTCACTCTGTATCCATCATGGCACTGGAATTCTGACAACCATGTGGAAAGAGACGGATAGTATTTTTGAAGCACGTAGTATGTATTAATACATTACCTCACTCAATTCTAACACAAATCCTGTGGGATGGAAATTATACCCATCATTTACGAAGGAGGAAACAGGCTGAAAGATTGTTATATTGACATGGCAGGGATTTGAACTGAAGTTTCTGACTCCAAAGCAGAGAAGAGAACAGAAAAAAGGCAGACAAAAATACAGGAAGGCCACTGTAGAGTGGTTTTTATTTGTTTTTTGTTTTTTTTTTCCTGAGCCAGAGTCTTGGTCTGTAACCAGGCTGGAGTGCAGTGGCGCAATCTCAGCTCACTGCAACCCCTGCTTCCCAGGTTTGAGAGATTCTCCTCAGCCTCCCGAGTAGCTGAGACTACAGGTGTGCACCACCATGCCCAACTAATTTTTGTATTTTTTATATTTTTAGTAGAGAGGGGGGG
>NW_012115311.1:1362906-1364445 GCF_000951035.1 Colobus angolensis palliatus | reverse complement strand
ATCTCCTGACCTCATGATCCGCCCGTCTCGGCCTCCCAAAGTGCTGGGATTACAGGCTTGAGCCACCGTGCCCGGCCTATATTAATACTTTAATAAACTATACAAAAAAGGTAATGAGGCAAACATGTGCATTTATGGAACTGCAAGCCAATCAGGCCAGTTCCCTGCAGAGGGAATTCCTAGCAGGACCTAGTTCATCTGTGAGGACACAGAGCAGTCCTTGTTTAGACATAGATATTCATCTACTGCTCCAACATGGCCAGCCTTCCACTTCTTGATGGATTCCTTCACTATGAATGCGCATGTCCAGTTGTCTGCTTCTTAGAGTGGACATTTACCTTCCTCATCCACCAGCCACTGGAGGAGGACTGGGGCCATGCAGATGATTGATTCTACCCATTCTTTGGGGAGGGTTTCCCGGCGGCCCTCTTCCATCACTGTATCTGGAATCAGATGAGTTTCCATAGCTTCTTCTTTTCACATCTTGCTGAAGCAGAGTTTTGAAAAACAAAACCACAAACTCGGCTATTCCCCAGAAGAAATCTGTTATCAAAGATAATCTCCATGGAGACTGACTCTGGCTGTCCAACACTTGTCCATTTGAGATGTAAACCATCTTGCCCCACTTCCCTGCTTCAGAGTGGTATAGAATTGTTAAGAATTCAGGAGCTAGCAAGCAAAGACACACTCTGAGCGTTTCTCTTTGCTTCCTTGCCCTCTGAACTGTTCAATAAATAGTGAAGAACACAAAGCTAACTTTGGTATTTATCTGGGATCTGCTGTTGCTCTCCAATTTAAAAGCAAGACAGGAACATTAAATCTGTCACAGTTTAAATTGGTAAAGGTAGACCTCTATCAGATACAGGTGCTTCCTGACTTACGATGCGTTTATTGGGAAGGGAAAACATCCTAAGTCCTTTTAATACACCTAACCTACTGAACATCAGAGCTTAGCCTAGCCTAGCTTAAACACACTCAGAACACTCACATCAGCCTACAGTTGGGCAAAGTCATCTAATACAAATCCTGTTTTATTAGAAAGTGTTGAATAGCTCATATAATTTATGGGGACAACATTCTGAACATGAAAAACAGAATAGTTATATGGAGACTACTGAATGTGCATCACCTTTGGAACTATTATGTTGAAAACTTTTAAGTCAAAGCATCGTAAGCCCCCGACCGTCTGTATATGAAACGCTCCCTAAGGGGCACTATGTCAGATACCATGCCTAAGTGTTTTCTAAATTTCTGTACTACATTCAAAAGGAGCATCTTCATAAAGATGTTACTGAAATCGTGGAAAATATTAGTCCTTCCTTGCTTTTGCAGCTAACAGGATTTTTGAAAGAAGCTCTAAACCACAAGCATATTCTAGCAACTGTTTGTTCTTCCAAGTATGAGCTACTTCCTTCCTCTGCCACCATCGCTCATATTCTAGTTTGAAGAAATACTAAGAAGCACAGTAAATCAGTCTGTTTTCAGAAACTGCTTAGTCCTTGAATTAATGTATCTTCTTTTTTTTTTTTTTTTTTTTTT
>NW_012115311.1:1360772-1361286 GCF_000951035.1 Colobus angolensis palliatus | reverse complement strand
AAAAAAAAAGAAAAGAAAAAAAAAAAGATTTGGTCACTTAGAATAAAATCTGTTCAATTTGTAGCCAATTTGCATACATGTATAAATGCATGAATTTTAAAAGCACCTTTAGGATTAAGAGAGATTTGTTGTCTGTATTCACATAATTTAAAGCTAATTACTTAAGCAAGTTTTACAGCAATTTTAAGAATAGTAATGAGACAAGAATCTTAAGATAATACATTCTTGCCAGGCACTGTGGCTGATGCCTGCAATCTCAGGACTTTGGGAGGCCAAGACGGGCATTATCACTTGAGGTCAGGAGTTCGAGACCAGCCTGGCCAACATGGTGAAACCCTGTCTGTACGAAAAATACAGAAATTAGCCGGGCGTGGTGGCGGGTGCCTGTAATCCCAGCTACCTGAGAGGCTGAGGCAGGAGAATGGCTGGAACTCGGGAGGCAGAGGTTGCAGTGAGCCGAGATTACAGACTACACTCCAGCATGGGCCACAGAGTGAGACTCCTTGCAAAAAAA
>NW_012115311.1:1349761-1359897 GCF_000951035.1 Colobus angolensis palliatus | reverse complement strand
CGGAGTTCAAGTGATTCTCCTGCTTCAGCCTCTCGAGTAGCTGGGACTACAGATGCCTGCCATCATGCCCAGCTAATTTTCGTATTTTTACTACAGACAGAGTTTCACTATGTTGGCCAGGCTGGTCTCGAACTCCTGGCCTCAAGTGATCTGCCTGCCTTGGCCTCCCAAAGTGCTGGGATTACAGGCATGAGCCACCGCAGCTGGCCTACCTCCAGGGTTTTTAATTTCTCAGCAGGGATAATATGACATTAAAAACAAGCTTATATTTTATTAATAAGGAGAAGATTTATTCACAACCAATTTCTGATTCAAAACACTTCCAAGCATATAACAAATGCTATTCTTAAAAGACGGATTCCCTATTTGATTGTCTCAGTTTTAGAATATGGATGGTCTTAGGCCGGGCGCGGTGGCTCAAGCCTGTAATCCCAGCACTTTGGGAGGCCGAGACGGGAGGATCACGAGGTCAGGAGATCGAGACCATCCTGGCTAATACCGTGAAACCCCGTCTCTAATAGAAAATACAAAAAACTAGCCAGGCAACGAGGCGGCCTATAGTCCCAGCTACTCGGGAGGCTGAGACAGGAGAATGGCGTGAACCCGGGAGGCGGAGCTTGCAGTCAGCTGAGATCCGGCCACTGCACTCCAGCCTGGGTGGCAGAGCAAGACTCCGTCTCAAAAAAAAAAAAGAATATGGATGGTCTTTTCATTCTAGATAACATGGCCTTTGTTTGCTTGTTTTTGTACAGGAGTTATCTTGGAATCTGATAATTCTGAGACTCTGCTGATGGCTAAGCACTACATATCTTCATTATGTGCCCATTTCCATTCATTCCTTAAAATATTATGAAACACTGCTACATACAAAATATGTATAATATAATGTATAATGTGCATAACATATATTGTAGTATAATTATATTCATCATATAATAAGTATAACATAAAAGCATGATGAAATGACCACCTGCAAAACTGCCATTCAACTTGAGGAACAGAATCATAGTACTACTGAAGCTCCTGTGTGTCCCTCCTCAATCACTGTGTTGTATTTATCATTCCTGTGCTTTTCTTTATAGTTTTATCACATTTATAGCTAAGAAAGTGTATTCATAATTTGGTTTTTGAATTTTATAAAATACTATTATATTGCATGCATTCTGCTGCAACTTACTTTTTCACTCAGCATTGTTTCTGAAATTCATGTATGATGATGTGTATAGCTCTATTTCAATCATTTTCACTTCCATATAGTGTTCCATTGCATGGATAAACCACAAATTATTACCAGTTCTCTAGGTCTTGGGCACATTCTCCCTTGATTTATACTGTTTTGATCATTTCTGTACTTGCTTCCTAGCCCTCATCTGCAAGAGGTTTTTTTTGGGGGGTATGTTCTCCAGGAACAGGACTGATTGTTCATAAATTATGTAATTACATATATATATGTAAATATATAATACATACACACAATTATATATATTCATATACTTGTTTAATATGAATATGAAATAAATATTATATAATTATATATTATATAGCAGATATACTATAAATGTAACTGTGTAATTCCTAAAAGGGGTTGCCAATTTACACTGCCACCAACAGTGTAAAAGTGATATCACCTAACTTAATTTTTTGACCATCTAAGGAGTATACAAATGGTTTCGATATGGTTTTAATTTGCATTTCCCTGAGCATTCTTTTATATCTTTATTAGCCACTGATATTTTTTCTTCTATGATATATATGAAATGCTATGGAATTTGCCCACTATGTTTTTGGGTTGTTTGTCTTCTACTTTCTTTTCTTGTTTGTTTCTTGAGACTGAGTTTTGCTCTTGTCACCTCAGCCTCCCAAAGTGCTGGGATTACAGGCGTGAGCCACCGCACCCAGCCCTTCTACTTGATTTTTAGGAATTTGTTTTGGACCAAAGCTTTTTAGTGCACTATTTTTTTCTCCAGGCAAAGGATCTTCAGAAAAGATCCATCCATAGATTTATAAATGGTACTTTTTTTGAGATTGATTCTCCCTCTGTTGCCCAGGCTGGAGTGCAGTGGTGTGATCTTGGCTCACTGCAACCTCCACCTCCCAGGTTCAAGTGATTCTCCTGCCTCAGCCTCCTGAATAACCGGGATTACAGATGCACGGCACCATGCCTGGCTAATTTTTTGTATTTTTAGTAGAGACAGGGTTTCACCATGTTGACTAGGCTGGTCTTGAACTCCTGACCTCAAGTGATCCACCCACCTCGGCCTCCCAAAGTGCTGGGATTACAGGTGTGAGCCACTGCACCCAGCCTGCTTTAAACATTTTAAATTTTCTCATTTAAATCATAAATCCAAAGAATTGGATTTTTTGTATGTATGGTATGAAGCAGAGAATCCATTTTCCCCCCTCCATGTGGATAACCAATTGTCTTTGCACCATTTATTGAATAGCCACCCTTTTCCCATTGATCTACAATGCCAACTATCTTAGTCCATTTTCTGTTGCTTGTAACAGAATACCTGAAACTGGGTAATTTATAAAGAAAAGGAATTTATTTCTAAGTTATGGAAGCTGAGATGTCAAGGTCAAGGAGCCATGTCTGGTGAGAGCCTTCTTGCTGGTGGGGACTCTCTACAAAGTTCTAAAGTAGCTGAGCATGCTCACATGCTATGCTAAAGATTCTCCCTCTTATAAAGCCACTGGTGCCCTCCCATGATAGCCCATTAATCCATTAATCCATGAGTGGATTAATCCACTGAGGGCAGAGCCCTCATGATTCAATCAACTCTTAAAGGCCCCACCTCTCAATGCTGCCATACTGGGAATGAAGGGTCAACATGAGTTTTGGAGGGCATATTCAAACCTGGTATGGTCTGGCTGTGTCCCCATCCAAATCTCACCTGGAATTGTAGCTCCCATTATCTCCACATGTTGTGTGAGGGACCCAGTGGAAGGTAACTGAATCCAGAGGGTGGGATTTTCCCATGCTATTCTTGTGATAGTGAATAAGACTTACGAGATCTGATGGTTTTATAAAGAGCAGTTCCCTACACTCGCTCTCTTGCCTGCTACCATGTAAGATGTGCCTTTGCTTCTCCTTCGCTTTCCACCATGATTGTGAGGCCTCCCCAGTCATGTGGAACTGTGAGTCCATTAAATCTCTTTTTCTTTATAAATTATCCAGTCTTGGATATTTCTTCATAGCAGTATGAAAATGGACTAATGCAAAACCATAGCACTGATTTTGTCACATGTCAAATTTCCATATACTAATGTTCTATTTCTGTGTTCTCTATTCTGTTCCATCAGTCCATTTAACCATCTGTGTGTATTGTGTCTAATTATTATAGCTTTATAATAAGTCTTGATAGCTTACAAGTTAGGGCAACTCCCTCACCTTGTCCTCTTTTTTCAAGAGTATTTTGGCTCTTCTTGGTTCTCTGCTTCTCCCTATGATGATTTTACAATACATTTATGAAGTTCCATGACAAATCCTATTGGGGCTGGATATGGTGGCTCACGCCTGTAATCCCAGTATTTTGGGAAGCCAAGGTGGATGGATCACCTCAGATCAGGAGTTCAAGACCAGCCAGACCAACATGGTAAACCCTGCCTCTACTAAAAGCACAAAATTAGCCAGGCATGGTGGCATGTGTCTGTAATTCCAGCTACTTGGGAGGCTGAGGCAGGAGAATCACTTCAACTCAGGAGGCGGAGGTTGCAGTGAGACGAGCTCGTGCTACTGCACTCCAGCCTGGGCAACAAGAGCAAAATGCCATCTCAAAAAAGAAAAAAACATCCTGTTGGAATTCTGTATGGAACTGTATTAAATCTAGAGATTAATATGGAAAGAAGTAACATCTTCATGATATTGAGCCTCTACTCTAGAACTTATCTACCCAATTAAATCTCTTTATTATTATTAATTTTTGAGATAGAGTCTTCCTGTCACCCAGGCTGCAGCACAGTGGCATAATCTCAGCTCACTGCAACCTCAACCTCCCAGGTTCAAGTGATCCTCCCACCTCAGCCTCTCAAGTAGCTGGGACTACAGGCGTGTGCCACCACACCCAACTAACTTTTGTATTTTTAGCAGAGATGGGGTTTTGCCATGTTAACCAGTCTGGTCTTGAACTCCTGACCTCAGGTGATCTGCTGGCCTCGGCTTCCTAAAGTGCTGGGATTACAGGCATGAGCCACCGCGTCCAGCCTAAATCTCATTATTTTTATTACTAACCTATGTTTCATTAAAGTTTTAAAACTTCTTCATAATGTTCTTGTGTATATATATACACACACATATATCTATACACACATATATATACATATAGATACATATATACATATATATACACACACACACACATATATACATTTTTTAGACGGAGTCTTGCTCTGTCGCCAGGCTGGAGTGCAGTGGCGCCATCTTGGCTCACTGCAACCTGTCTCCCGGGTTCAAGCGATTCCCCTGCCTCAGCCTTCCGAGTAGCTGGGACTACAGGCACATGCCACCATCCCTGGCTAATTTTTTGTATTTTAGTAGAGACAGGGTTTCACCATGTTGGCCAGGATGGTCTCAATCTCTTGCCCTCATGATCTGCCCACCTCGGCCTCCCAAAGTGCTGGGATTACAGGTGTGAGCCACTGCACCCAGCCTGTTCTTGCATATATTTTATTAAGATTTTATTTAGTTATATTTTTGATGCTACTGTAAATGTTAACTTTTTATAAATTATATTTTTACCTGTTTGTTGCTGGCATATAGAAATGCAACTGTAGAAGTGCCAAATAAATGGTTAATTCTTACGAGTTAGTCATAGATACTCTTTTGTTTTCTATGTAATTTAGTCTCTAATCAGGTTTGTCTCTTCCTTTATTAGCTATCTACTGGTGCATAATGAATTACCTCACACTTAGTGGCTTAAAACATGTACTTACTATCTCACAGTTCCTGTTGGTCTCCTGCTCAGGGTCTCACAAGGCTGTAATCAACGTGATAGCCAGTCTGTGATCCTTTCTAAAACTTAGTGTCCTCTTCTAAGTTCAGATGGTTGTTGGTAGGATTCAGCTGAGGCTGTAGGATGGAGTCCCTGCCTTGTTCTGGCTGTCAGCTGGGGGTTTCCATCAGCTCCTAGTGGTCCCCAAGGTTTCTTGCCAGGTGGCTCATTCACGGGCCTTCTTAGAACATGATAGTGCACTCTGGTCCGCTACAAAGGAATCTTCTGTAACATCACATAATCGCAAGAGTAATTATTCCGTTACTTTTGCCATATAACATGAACCAGTCAAAGCAGTGACTATCCCCATCGCCTTAGCCATATTCTGTCGTTGGAAGCTAGTCTCAGGTCTCATCCACACTCAAAGAGAGGTTGTGATTTACTTGGCGTTACTATAGGGTGGATTTCCAATCCTAATCACTTTTTTTCCTGCTATTTGGCAAATGCTAGGCCCCCAGTACAATGTTGAAATCATGATAGTGATTATCCTGCTCTTGTTTATAATCTTAAAGGAAATCATTTAGTAATTCAGCATAAAGTAAGATATTTGCTGTAGGCTTTTTGTAAATGCCACTTATTAAGTTAAAAGAGTTCTCTACTCCAAGCTTTCTAAAATTAATTTTTAAAAAATTATAAATGGCTGCCAAGGTTTACCAAACCTTTTTTCCTGCATCTTTTGAGATGTGATCTTTTCCCTCCATTGTTAAACCACCCTGACATTCTGGAACAAACTCAGCTTGATAATGATTTCTAGTTATTGCTGAATTTGCTTTATAATCTTGCTTTGGATTTTTCAAATTTGTCTTCATGATTGAGATTAATTGGGGAGTGCTTCCTCTTTTTCTATGTTCTGGAATAATTTACATAAAATTGGAATTACTTTTTTCCTGAATGAACGTTCCTGAAAACTTCTCTGGGTTTAGTGTTTGTGTTCTGGGAAGATTTTAAAATATCAATCAAATTTCTTTAATGATTATTCCATTTTTCCTTTAAAATTATTTTGGTAACATAGTTTTGAGTAATTTGCCCATGAAATTTTGAAATTTGTTGCCATGAAATTGTTCATAATAGCTTCTTGAAAAATAAATATCTTAATTTTTACAACATGAATAGTTTAAAAATATATATTTCTTCAGATATAGGGTCTTGCTCTGTCACTCAGGATGGAGTATAGTAGCACGATCATAGCTCATGCAGCCTCTAACTCCTGGGCTTAGGCAATCCTCCCATTTCCCTCCCAAGTCACAGCGATTACAGATGCGAGCAACTGCACCCAGCTTTTTAAAAAAATAAATCTGGACAGAAATGTATTCTTTTTTAAAAAATGAATCCGTGTTTGACTTTATGGATCCTATTATACTAATTATACTATTTCTATTAACTTCTGCCTTTACCTTATACGTTTCATTCTATTTCCCTTTAAGATTTATTCTTATTAAATCTCCTAATCACCCCATCTCTGTTTTCTCTATTTACATTGTGTTAATATTCCAGTTGTAATGTGAAGCTAGTAGGATGTTCCTTTTTGGAGGGTAATGGGGGTTAATCTTGGCATCATAAAAGTGTAAAAATCAAAACCAAATAAGCATATGTTTCATGTAGGCCAGGCATGGTGGCTCACACCTGCAATCCCAACACTTTGTGGGGCTGAGCAGGAGGATAGCTTGAACCCAGGAGTTCAAGGCCACCCTGGACAACATGGTGAGAACCTGTCTCTACAAATGAAAACATTAGCTATGCATGGTGGTGTGAGCCAGTGGTCCCAGCTACATGGGAGGCTGCAGTGGGAGGATCACTTGAGCCCAGGTCAAGGCAGCAGTGAGCCATGTGCCGCACTCCAGCCTGGGCAAGACTCTGTCTCAAAAACAACAACAACAACAAAACAGATAGAAAAAAAAAACCACTTGTTCCTTTTCTCGTATCTTAAGATTATAACCTTACTTCACTGATTTTCATTCTGGTTTTTTTTTTGGAGATGGAGTCTCACTCTGTTGCCCGGGCTGGAGTGCAGTGGCACAATCTTGGCTCACTGCAACCTCCACCTCCCAGGTTGAAGTGATTGTCCTGCCTCAGCCTCCCAAGTAGCTGGGACTACAGGCATGTGCCACCATGCCCGGGTAATTTTTGTATTTTTTGGTAGAGACAAAGTTTCACCATGTTGACCAGGCTGGTCTCGAACTCCTGACTTCAGGTGATCTGCCTGCCTCGGCCTCCCAAAGTACTGGGATTACAGGCGTGAGCCACTGCGCCTGGCCTGAACATTTTTTACCTTGGCCTATGAGTAAGTTAAAAGGGTTTCAAATTTTCTGAACATATGGAGTTTTTCTGGTTAGCATTTAGTTACTGGTCTCTAACTTAATTGCAATGTAGTTGGGAAACATGTTCTACATTCCACTGAAATGTGTTTAGGTGTGCTTTATGGCTAAGTTTATGATTGATTGGTAAATGTATGTGCTTGAAATAAATGTATTTGCAGCTATTTAGATCACTGTGTAATGATCTAAAAATTCCATTAGGTCAAGATAATTAGGTATAGCAAAGCTTCTGTTTGTCTGCTGAGTTCATCAATTATTACATTAAAATATTTCATCATAATAGTAGATTTGTATTTCTATCAGCTTTTGCCTTGTATATTTTGAGTCCGTGTTATTAGGTACATACAACTTTGTATTTTTCTGATAAATAGAATTTTTTTAAGTCTCTAATGTCTTTTCAGACTGTTTTTTTCCTGATATTAATATAGCTATCCAGCTTTCTTTAAACATTTGTCTGGTATATTTTTCCTTTTTACTTTCAACCTTTCTCTATTCTTGCTTTATATGTACCTCTAGTAAATAGTGTTATCACTTGACATTTAAAAAAATCCGGCCCGGCGCAGTGGCTCACGCCTGTAATCCCAGCACTTTGGGAGGCCGAGGCGGGTGGATTACTGGAGGTCAGGAGTTCATGATTAGCCTGGCCAACATGGTGAAACCCCATCTCTACTAAAAATAAAAAATTAGCCAGGCGTGGTGGCGTGTGCCTGCTACCTGGGAGGTAATCCCAGCTGGGTAATCCCAGCTACCTGGGAGGCTGAGGCAGAAGATTTGCTTGAACCCGGGAGGTGGAGGTTGTGGTGAGCAGAGATCGCGCCATTGCACTCTGGCCTGGGCAAAAAGAGTGGAAGCTGTCTCAAAAAATAAATAAATAAATAAATAAATAATCCACTTGGACATATTCTACTGTCATATATTTTAATTAATCGCATACGGTATAACTGTTTTATTAGTGCTTAGAATTAACATATATATTCACTACTGTTTTTTTTTTTTCTTAATAGCAGACAGCTTATTGAAGGGCAATAGAGAGCAGAGAGTTTATAGAGAAGACATTACACTCTGAACAATGAGGCAGAGCAGGCTGCTGAAAGAGAGTGAGCCAGCAGCATATTCACTACTTTATTCATCCACCATTTCTTTTTGCATCTCAGACCTTAAATTTAAAATCACTTCTCTTCTGCCTAAGGTGCAACTTTAGGAGTCTTTTAAGGAGAGTCTGCTGGTAGCCAACTGTTTTTGTTTGACAAATGCATTTAGCCCTCATTTCTGAAAGACATTCCAAATATATCAATAACTGTGATAAATATAAACAAACTAAACACCCAAATAAAAATAAAACATTTTCAGTGTCCCATGTGTACTGCAAAAAAAAAGTATTGGGGGCAGTTTCTATACATGACCAACAGATTGTTGGTTTTTTCTTTTTCTTTTTGAGACAGAGTCTCACTCTGTCACCCAGGCTGGAGTGCAGTGGGGCGATCTTGGCTCACCACAACCTCCGCCCCCTGGGTTCAAGCAAATCTCATGCCTCAGCCTCCCAAGTAGCTGGGATTACAGGCATGTACCGCCATGGCCGGCTAATTTTTATATTTTTAGTAGACATGGGGTTTCAACATGTTGGTCAGGTTGGTCTCAAATTCCTGGCCTCAAGTGATCTGCCCACCTTTGCCTCCCAAAATGCTGGGATTACAGGCATGAGCCACCACACCTGGCCAACGGATTGTTGATTAACTGTGAATTAATATCTTTCATGAATTGTAAAAAACTCTCACCCATTAACTATTTAGAGGCCGGGTGCGGTGGCTCACGCCTGTAATCCTAGCAGCTTGGGAGGCTGAGGTTGGTGGATCACCTGAGGTCAGGAGTTCAAGACCAGCTTGGCCAACATGGCGAAACCCCATCTCTACTAAAAAATACAAAAATTAGCCGGGTATGGTGGCACGTGCCTGTAATCCCAGGCTACTAGGGGGTGCTGAGGCAAGAGGATCGCTTGAACCTGGGAGGTGGAGGTTGCAGTGAGCGGAGATCGTGCCACTGCACTCCACCCTGGGCAACAGAGGGAGACTCTGTCTCAATAAAAAAAATAAAAACTATTTAGAGTTAGCCTCTGACCTATTTTTTCTTTTCTTTCCTATTGGCAATATGATTGCACAAATGTTACTCTTCTACTTCCCTTTCCTATTTCTTTCCTCTTTGCTTCTCTCTGCTGCATATGGATACTTCTTTACTACTGTTTACTCCACTAATTTTTTTTTTTCATCCTCTCAACCCAGCTTTTCTCAACTTTAGGAAGAACTGGGAAGAGAAGGCCAAATTTTTTAATGTTTTTCAAATCTGCTTGGTCATTTTTAAAGCATCCTGCTCAATATTCATTCTATCTTACACATATTTTATATTCCGACTCTGATAAGCCCAATATTCAGAGGCTTTATGAGTCTGATTCTGTTCTCATTTCTGTTGGTAACATTCATGGTTCTGCTTCCTTGTGTGTTTTGTCATTTGAAGCCTGTGGTTGTGGTGGATTCCTTCACATGGTTCCTGTTGACCTGGAACACTATTAGCTTGAGACTGCTGTCAACTAAATCTTGTTTTGAGTTTTTTTAGAAGCCTTAAACCTTAAAAAAAAATATAGGCCAGGCGCCGTGGCTCATATCTGTAATCCTAGCACTTGGGGAGGCCGAGGCAGGCAGATCACTTTAAGTCAGGAGTTCAAAACCAGCCTGGCCAACATGGTGAAACCCCATCTCTACTGAAAATATAAAAAATTAGCTAGGCGTGGTGGTGGGCACCTGTAATACCAGCTACTTGGAAGGCTGAGGCAGGAGAA
>NW_012115311.1:1346967-1349266 GCF_000951035.1 Colobus angolensis palliatus | reverse complement strand
ACTACAGGTACATGCTACCACGCCTGGCTAATTTTTAAATTTTTTGTAGAGACGGGGTCTCCTCTCCCTATGTTGCCCAGGCTGGTCTCAAATTCATGGGTTTAAGTGATCTTCCTGCCTCAGCCTCTCAAAGTGCTGGGATTATACGCATGAGCCACTGTGCCCGGCCCTCAATCCTTTGAATTATATGAAAGTTGAGTCACACTGCTCAGCAGCATAATGGAAAAGAAATAATTCTAACTTTGGCATGAAGACCTAAAGTACTAGAATGGATTAGAATAAGCCCTTTATTTCTACAAGATTAATTTCTCTATAGTGACCCAGACTTAGGTGAGGGTAGTTAATTTAGTGTAAAATATAAGTATGTACAAATGTAAACAAATAAAAATATGTACATACATATCTGTCTATAAATCATCTCAACTGTTATAACATAGTACTGTGATACCATCCAGTAATTCTATTGTATTTCAAAGAAGTACAGTCACTGAGTGAAAAGAAAAAGGTCAGGAGTTGTCGTCTTAAATGCACTGCTAATTCTCAGATATTCTTTTGAACCTATGAATACTGATGATTTTTCTCCATGCAAGAATATTTTTCGGTTACCAACATATTTTTTAAAACAATGTAACATTTATACCAGCCAAATCAAATGTAATAATCAACATAACATATACAAACTCTAGTAAAATTATTTTATTTAGTTGTAATATCCATCTCTAATTGTTTGAAATAAAAATTTCCATGGTCTTAATTGAACTGTATGTTACTTTCTTTTAGAATGTCCTTTTTTTCATTAAAGTAATTTCTAAACCACTCTATGTGCTCAACCTTCTGTTTAACACTAAGATACGGATTTTTGGAAAGGCCACAAGTCACCAGCTCCATGAAGTGGCGAATTGGTCCTTGTTTTGGAAAGCTCTCCAGGTGTTTCTCCAGAAATATATGTTCATGAAATTCTGAACCATCATCATCAAAACCTAGGAAATGAGACAAAATACATTACATTATAATTTTAAATATAAAACCTACATCATAAAAATAATATTGAGGTAATATAATATTACGGTTTAAGGCATGAACTTTGGAGTTACAACCTAGGTTGTATTTCTTTTTGAGTTGGAGTCTTGCTCTGTTGCCCCAGATGAAGTGGAGTGGCATGATCTCAGCTCACTGCAACCTCTGCCTTCTGAGTTTCATATGATTCTCCTGCCTCAGCCTCCCGAGTAGCTGGGACTACGAGCACGTACCACCACGCCCAGCTAATTTTTAAATTTTTAGTAGAGATGGTGTTTCGCCATGTTGGCCAGGCTGGTCTCAAACTCCTGACCTCAAGTTATCTGCCCGCCTTGGCCTCTCAAAGTGCTGGGATTACAGGCATGAGCCACAGCGCCTGGCCTGGAGTTAGACCTAGCTTTGCCCACCAATTTAACAATAGCGACTTTGGACCAACTAATTAACTTCTCTGAGCAGCAGATTCCTCAGGCACAATACTGAGAATGAAAACAGTGCCTTGCTGGCATTTTTGTAAAGATCAAATAGACACAAACTATATATAAAGTTCATTTACAATGCCTAGCATGCCATAAATGTTAAAAATGTGGTGGCAAGACCAGGTGTGGCGGCTCACACCTATAATCCCAGCACTTCAGAAGGCCAAGGCAGGTGGCTCACTCGAGGTCAGGAGTTCAAGACAAGCCTGGCCAACATGGTGAAACCCTGTCTCCACTAAAAACACCAAAAAAATCAGCCAGGCGTGATGGCATGTGCCTGCAATCCCAACTACTTGGGGGACTGAGGTATGAGAATTGTTTGAACCTGAGAGGCAAAGGTTGTAGGGAGCCAAGATTGAGCCAATATATTCCAGCCTGAACAACAGAGTAACACTCTGTCTCAAAAAATAAATGAATAAATAAATAAAAATAAATAGGATAGCAATTATTTCTAATGATTATTTTTTTCTTTTGAGATGGAGCTTCGCTCTTGTCGCCCAGGCTGGAGTGCAGTGGCACAATCTTGGCTGCCTGCAACCTCCACCTCCCAGGTTCAAGTGATCCTCTTGCCTCGGCCTCCCCAGTAGCTGTGATTACAGGTGCCTGCCACCATGCCCAGCTGATTTTTGTATTTTTAGTAGAGACAGGGTTTCACCATATTGGTCAGGCTGGCTTGAACTCCTGACCTCAGGTTATCCACCTGCCTCGGCCTCCCAAAGTGCAGGGATCACAGGTGTGAGCCTCTGCACCCGGTCGCTAAAGAATATTTTCATAAACAATGGCAACCATCAAGAACACTTTAAAAA
>NW_012115311.1:1345058-1346009 GCF_000951035.1 Colobus angolensis palliatus | reverse complement strand
AAAAAAAAAAAAAAAAAAAAAGAGATCGGCACAGTGGATATAAAAACATAAACCAACTATATGTTGTTCATAAGAAATTCACCTTAAACACCACATAGGTAGAAAGGATGGTTAATGTTATCTTGGTAACATTAATTTTTTTCAAAAGTATGATTGGCTATATGAATAGAAGATAACGTAGATCAACAGTCTTTTTAACTTAGAATGCTCCAGGAGGGCAGATGAATAGATCCTTCCTGAATGAATCAATGAATGAATGACAGTCAAGTGGTACTAGCACATATAATGCAAAGGAAAAAAAAGAGAGCAATAAAGAGAGTATACTATATACAAAAATAAGTTCTAGATAAATAGAAAAAGGCTCCAGAGCTATATACAAACTAAATCTCTATTCACTAAAGACATTCTAAACATTCTAAATTATCTTACTAAAAGATAAGCAGCAAGGTCAGCCACAGTGGCTCATGCCTGTAATTCCAGCACTTTGGGAGACCAAGGCAGGTAGACTGCTTGAGCCCAGGAGCTCGAGACTAGCCTGGGCAACTTGACGAAACTCCACCTCTACCAAACATACAAAAAAATTAACCAGGCATGGTGGCATGTGCCTGTCACCCCAGCTGTCATACTTTTTTTTTTTTTTTCTTTTTCTGAGACAGAGTTTCACCTCTTCACCCAGGCTGGAGCACAGTGGCACGATCTCTGCTCACTGCAACCTCCGCCTTCTGATTTTTTTTTTTTTTTTTTTTTTTTTTTGTTTTTTTTGAGACGGAGTCTTGCTCTGTCGCCCAGGCTGGAGTGCAGTGGCGGGATCTCAGCTCACTGCAACCTCCGCCTCCTGGGTTCAAGCAATTCTCCTGCCTCAGCCTCCCGCGTAGCTGGGACTACAGGCGTGCACCACCGTGCCTGGATAATATTTGTATTTTTAGTAGACATGGGGTTTCAACATGTTGG
>NW_012115311.1:1333899-1345008 GCF_000951035.1 Colobus angolensis palliatus | reverse complement strand
CCGCCACCTCGCCCGGGTAGTTTTTTGTATTTTTTTTTAGTAGAGACGGGGTTTCATCGTGTTAGCCAGGATGGTCTCGATTTCCTGACCTCGTGATCCGCCCGTCTCGGCCTCCCAAAGTGCTGGGATTACAGGCTTGAGCCACCGCGCCCGGCCGCCGCCTTCTGATTTCAAGCGATTCTCCTGCCTCAGCCTCCAGAGTAGCTGGGATTACAGGTGCCTGCCACCAAGTCCGGTTACTTTTCGTATTTTTAGAAGAGACAGGGTTTTACCATGTTGGCCAGGCTGGTCTCAAACTCCTGACCTCGCGACCCGCCCCCCCTCGGCCTCCCAAAGTGCTGAGATTACAGACGTGAGCCACTGTGCCCCGCCCCAGCTATCATACTTAAGAGATTGAGGTGGGAGGATCACCTAAGCCCAGAGGTCAAGGCTGCAGTGAGCTGTGATTGTGCGACTGCGCTCCACCCTGGGCGACAGAGTGTGAGACTCTGTCTCAAAAGCAAAAAAACAAAACAACACACACACACAAAAGATAAGCAGCAAGGACTTAAACTGTGGCAAACTGAACCCATGCTTAAATCTCTGCTCCCTTGTGACACCTACCAAATGGCCACAGAAAGAGTAAAAAGTACAAAAGCACAAAGATGAAAAGAAAAAGAAACAATTAACAGACAAGAGATGGCAGTAAAACTGTAGAAGATGCAAAGTGTACACATGAGTAGTAACTGACTTAGCAGAGGAGAAGATACCAAAACTATCTGTAAAAGAGGAAGACAAGAAGCAAAAACACTTCAAAAAGACTTCAAGAATAGAGGTATTGGGTACCACTGAAGTTATAAGTAGGGATAAGGAACAAAAACCAGGAGGATTAATTGAAAATGGGTTTAGGGAACAGTTAGGTTTCCAGTGTCCCATCTCCCACATACACCTCTAGCTGCGTATCCTCCTCCACTCCTGAAGAAGATGAGCAGTTTACTTTTTGGAGAAATTAACATGGAGAGGAAATAAGTTGTTGGATTGATAAGAGGAGAATTAAGTGAAAGTCTGTATGCTGAATGATGAGACACTCCCCTCATCCCCAATCCTCTTCCCCCACCCAAAGGAAAAAAACAGCAATAAAGAGCGTACATTATATACAAAAATAAGTTCTAGATAAATAGAAAAAGGCTACAGAGCTATGTACAAATTAAATCTCTATTCGCTAAAGACATTCTAAACATTCTAAATTATCTCACAGCCAACGCCTATAGCATCAAGTCAAGTGGTTGGAAGATTTCTCACTGGAGAAACTCAGTGAGAAGAATTATAAATATGGAGTTACAAAAGTCCTTAAATGAAGAGGTTCCTTCCCAATTCCTCTCAAATGAAGCCACCAGTTAACTAGTCCCATCCATTCACACGCATCTAACAAACAGCTTTTCATGGCTTCAAGTATAAAAAACCATTCAAAGAACAATAGACATTTTAAGAAAGTGTCTAACATAAGTGACAGACACCTTGGCAGGAACTGATACCTATCTCTCAAATCCATTCTGGCTTTTTATCTTGGTAAAAGAACTAAACATGTGCATGGGCAGGGGATGGTGACTCATGTCTGTAATCTCAGCACTTTGGGAGGCCGAGGCAGGAGGACAGCTTGAAGTCAGGAGTTTAAGACCAGCCTGAGCAACAAAGTGAGACCCCCGTCTCTACAGAACATTTAAAAATTAGCCAGGTGTGGTGGTGCCAGTCCTAGTACCTGGAACGTTG
Source organism: Colobus angolensis palliatus (assembly GCF_000951035.1). NCBI lineage: Eukaryota > Metazoa > Chordata > Mammalia > Primates > Cercopithecidae > Colobus > Colobus angolensis. The sequence continues at coordinate 1,343,259 of NW_012115311.1, read as the reverse complement.
GGGACAGGAGGATCAATCACTTCAGTCTAGGAGTTTGAGGCTGCAGTAAGCTGTGATCACACTGCTGCACTCCAGAATGAGTGACAGAGTGACACTATAGCTCTTAAAAGAAAAGAAAGAAAAAAACCTGTACAGGGCTGTTCGGCAGCATTATTACATTTCCTAGCCCCTCTGGGTTAGGCACGGGCATATGTTTAAATTATTACCAGCAGAACCTAAAGAGAAGTGATGTGTGACATTTATAGCCCAGAGCCTTCAAGAAAATGAAACTGGGTCAGGCACAGTGGCTCACGCCTGTAATCTCAACACTTTGGGGAAAAAATCTAATGCTAAAAAGAAGAACAACAACAATGCATTTAGTTTTTCTTTTTTTTTGAGAGGGAGTTTCACTCTTGTTACCCAGGCTGGAATGCAATGGTGCAATCTCAGCTTACTGCAACCTCTGCCTCTTGAGTAGCTGGGATTACAGGTACTCACCACCATGCCCAGCTAATTTTTGTATCTTTAGTAGAGATGGGTTTTTGCTATGTTGGCCAGGCTGGTCTCGAACTCCTGACCTCAGGTGATCTGCCTGCCTCGGCCTCCCAAAGTGCTGGGGTTACAGGCATGAGCCACCACACCCAGCCCAATGAAGCATTTGGAAGTTAAAAATGTGGCATCAGAAACAAAAATCCAATGGAGACATTGTAAGATAATAGTTAAGGAATGTCCCCAAAGCATACAACAAAAGGAGAAAAAGAAAAAGATTGGGAGGCTGAAATTATCAAACAATACAAGAAAATTTACCCAGAATTGAAAAACGAAGTTACTGTATTAAAATTATCTAATAATGTCTAGAACAATGATTGTAAACAAATATAATCCCTTTCCAAGGATAACCCTCCTGAAACTTATGACTATTATGAAGAGAAGATGCTAAAAGTTACCCAAAATATAAATAAAAGAGATCACATATAATGAATCTAGGAGAAGAATGGAAAAAACGGCAAAAGCATTCTCAACAACATAAGACGGTGGAGTGGCCGGGCACGTGGATCACGGCTGTAATCCCAGCACTCTGGGAGGATGAGGCGAGTGGATTGCTTATTAAGTCCCAGCAGTTCAAGACCAGCCTGGGCAACATGGTAAAACCCCATCCCTAATAAAAATATAAAAAACTAGCCAGACATGGTGGTGAGCGCCTGGTAAGGGAGGCCGAGGTGGGAAATAACCTGAGCCTGGGAGGTCAAGGCTTCAGTGAGCCAAGAACGCCGCACTGCACTCTAGCCTGGATAACCAGAGTGAAACTCTGTCTCATAAAAAAAAAAAAAGGCCAGGAGTAGTGGCTCATGTCTGTAATCCCAGCTACTCGGCAGGCTGAGAGGCAGGAGAATCGCTTGAACCTCAGAGGTGGAGGTTGTAGTGAGCTAAGATCGCGCCACTGCAGTCCAGCCTGGGTGACAGCGCAAGAAAGACTATGGAGCAAAGGTTTATTGTGAAATAAAACTATTTCCAATCTTGAATTTCATCCTCAAGTAAACCATTAAAAAAGTACGAAGATAAAGGAAAGGCATTTTATAGATCAAGTGTCTCAAAGCACGCGCTTCAACAAAATGAGATAGAGAAGAAAACACGTGGTCCAAAAAGAAAGGGTATCCAACACAGAAGAGACAGGAGTCCCAGGAGGAGGGCAAAATGATAGGAAGACAGCTGTGCCAGAAGACCTAGGTATAGATGACAGCTACAGACAAAGAGCTCCAGGTACCCATGGACAAAAAACAAAATTAACAGGAAATCCAATATTTTTGTGCATGTGAATTTGAGAGGTTGTATGAAATGTAGAAAAACCTAGCTAGAGACTCAAGGAAAAACAAAGCAAATACAAAGAAAAATAAAGCAATTGTTAACTTTGGGTGGGAACAGGAAAAAAAAACATAGTACATTTTTTGTCTTACATTAAACAATTTTCCAGGCTGGGAACAGTGGCTTGCACCTGTAATCCCAGCACTTTGGGAGGCCAAAGCAGGAGGATCAGTTCAGCCCAGGAGTTTGAGGCCAGCCTGAGCAACACAGTGAGACCTCATCTTTAGAAAAAAAAAAAAAAATTATCCAAGCATGGTGGTGTGCCTGTGGTCCTCCTTACTAGAAAGGCTGAGATGGGAGGATCACTTAAGCCCAGGAATGTCAGGCTGCACTGAGCCATGATCCTATCACTGCATTCCAGCCTGGGTGACAGAGTGAGACCCTGTCTCAAAAAACCCCAAATAACAAAACAACACCCCACACAACTGTCCATAGTCATATTAGTGTAAACAATGAATTCAGGTCTTACAAAAAATTGTAATATATCTACACTGGAAACTTGAGGAGAAGATACATACACTAGATGACATCTAAAGTAGATAGAAGTAAGCATATAATTTAGAAATATAAAAAATAAAACACAGTTAAAAGATTAAAAACTGTTGGCTCTGAGAACAGGTCTAATAGGTGATAAAAAGAACTGCTTTATAAGACTTGTGCTTTATATTATTACCTTTTATATTAAACTAAATGCTTACTATGATTTTTAAAGTCAAATTATTTTAAAAGAAGGCAAAGAGACAAACTGGGAAACATATTTCCAACACATGTAAGAGTTTAAGAATTAAAGTCCGTAATATATTGAGTTACTACAAACGCTATTAACAAACAGCCCAACAGAAACAGTCAAAGGATATAAAAACGTAAGTCACAGAGGAGTACAAATAGCCAATAAACATGTGAAAAGATGTGTAACCTGGTTATCAATCAGGGAAATGCAAATAAAAACACCAGTGATATCATCTTTTATCCAGAACATCTGAAAGATTAACAATATCCAGTATTAGGCGCAGAGAAATAGGATTTTTACATAGTTGGTTGACTGGCTATGATTTCAGAAGAGACTTTGTAAGTATTTATTGCCATTTAAAATATACCTATTCTGAATTGAAAGTACTCAAACATGTACACAAGAACATGTGTAAAAGGATCTACTATAGCTCCATCATTCAAAAGGAAAATGGCAAAAGAAATTATAGTCTGCATTCATAACAATCGGACATACAGAACTATAAAATGAGTAAGGTCTATCTCTATGTACTGACAAGGAAATGCTTTCAAGACATACTGCTAACAAAAAAAATACACACACACACACACTGCAGGACAATATATGTATGGTATGTTCCCATACAACTCAAAAAAACCAGCAGATAAATGTGTAACTGCCATTTAATGTTGATTGAGAGGACATATATCAAACTATTGACAATGGTTATTTCAGGAAAAGAAGAAGAGAACCGAGGAGTAAAGTACATATTCTTTCACACGATTTGACTTTTTTGCAAGTAAACTTTCATTATTATTTACGTAATTTAAAATATTTTTAATAAACCAAAGTAGCACAATACAGTAAAAAAAACATAAGAGACAGTGAAACATTAAACATAAGGAAATCCTATATGATGCACAATCAAGGTGACAGGTTAATTACGTCTAATTCTGCTTTAAATATTGAATACACTTTTAAAATATGATACAACAAATAAGGGTAAATTCCAGTTAATGGCAATGACCAATTATTTTTGAGAAGGCCATAGTAGAGCACTGAACCAAACTCAGTCATTTTCACTTTGAATTGTTGTTTCCGCCTCTATGTATTATCAAAACTATTATTTATTTTCCTGTCAGTACTTTAAGGCTCCTGTTCACAGGCCATAATCTCATCTAAAACAAACAAATCCTGCTATCTTTCAGTTAGCACATACCTAATAATCTTTACACCTCCCCTAATTTTCTCCACACTATACTTGCCCAAATAACAGAGCCCTTCTTTAGGGTTTTATGGTAATTAGAACTTTTCTCACTGTTCTTGTTGGATCATATTACAGCACATATTCCAGATACCCCAGAGGACACGTAAGAAGTGAAAAAGTTTAAACCAATTAAAGAATAAAAACCAAAGTGTGATTAACTTTCGTCCTGACCTTCTTTGCCCACTGAAGCCTCTAAATTGAGAATTACTCTAGGAAAGCATATCAAAAATTAGCCTTAGACTAGCCATATGCAGAAGACTGAAACTGGACCCCCCACCTTTGACCATATACAAAAATCAACTCAAGATGGATTAAAGGCTTAAATGTGAAATCTAAAAGTATAAAAACTCTACAAGAAGACCTAGGAAATACCATTCTAGACAACAGCCCAGGCAAGGACTTCATGACTAAATAAAAAAGCAACTGTAGACCCGGCGCAGTGACTCACTACTGTAATCACAGCACTTTGGGAAGCTGAGGCGGGCAGATCACCTGAGGTCAGGAGTTCAAGACCAGCCTGGTCAACATGGTGAAACCCTGCCTCTACTAAAAATACAAAAAGAATTAGCTGGGCATGGTGGCAGGCGCCTCTAATCCCAGCTAATTGGAAGGCTGAGGCAGGAGAATCACTTGAACCCAGGAAGTAGAGGTTGCAGTGAGCTGAATCGCGCCAATGCACTCTAGCCTGGGCAACAAGAGCGAAAACTCTGTCTCAAAAAAAAAGCAACTGTAACACAAACAAAAATTGAGAAGTGGGACCTAATTAAAGAGCTTCTGCACAGCAAAAAAATTTTAATAAACAGAAAACCTACAGAATGACAGAAAGTATCTGCAAACTATGCATCCGACAAAGGTCTAATATCCAGAATCTATAAGGAACTCAATTGAAGAAGCAAAAAACAATCAACCCCATTAAAAAATGGGCATAAGGACATGAACAGACACTTCTCCAAAGAAGGCATACACATGGCCAGCAAACATATGAAAAATGCTCATTATCACGGATCATCCAGGCAATGCAAATCAAAACCCAACGAAATACCATCTCACACCAGTCTGAATGGCTACTATTAAAATGTTGAAAACAACAGATGCTCGTAACGTTGCAGAAGAAAGGGAACGCTTATACACTGTTGGTGGGAATGTAAATTAGTTTAGCCACTGTGGAAAGCAGTCTGGAGATTTCTCAAAGAACTTAAAACAGAACTACCATTCAACTTAGCAATCCGATTACTGGGAATATGCCCAAAGGAATATACATTATTCTTTCATGAAGATACATGCATATGTATGTTCACTGCAGCACTATTCACAATAGCAAAGACATGGAATCAACCTAGGTGCCCATGAATGGTGGACTGGATAAAGAAAATGGGGTGCATACACACCATGGGATACTATGCAGCTATAAAAATAATGAGGTCATGGCCTTTGCTGCAACATGGATGGAGCTGGGGGCCATTATCCTAAGTGAATTAATGAAGAAACAGAAAACCAAATACTGTATGTCCTCACTTATAAGTGGAAGCTAAACACTGAGTACATATGACACAAAGAAGGGAACAACAGACACTGGGGCCTATTTGAGGGTGGAGGGTGGGAGGAGAATGAAGATTGGGAAACCACCTTTCAGGTATTATGCTGATCACCTGGGTGACAAAATTATCTGTACACCAAACCCCCATGATACTCCATTTACCCACATAACAAACTTGTGCATGTACCCCTGAACCTAAAAGTTGGAAATACAAAAATAGGAAGAAAACACAAATTAGAGACACAAATAAATGAGAGTTTTAAAAAGGAGACATAAATTAAAAAGGAGACATAAATCAAATAGCTAAACATTTAGCTATTTGAAAAACATAATTTACAATTCCCTAACAACATATGATGTTTTCTTTTTTTTTTTTTTTTTTTTTTTTTGAGGCAGTCTCGCTCTGTCGCCCGGACTGGAGTGCAGTGGCCGGATCTCAGCTCACTGCAAGCTCCGCCTGCCGGGTTCACGCCATTCTCCTGCCTCAGCCTCTGGAGTAGCTGGGACTACAGGCGGCCGCCACCTCGCCCGGCTAGTTTTTTGTATTTTTTAGTAGAGACGGAGTTTCACTGTGTTAGCCAGGATGGTCTCGATCTCCTGACCTCGTGATCTGCCCGCCTCGGCCTCCCACAGTGCTGGGATTACAAGCATGAGCCACCGCGCCCGGCCCATATGATGTTGTCATATGCCATCCTTATATGTTCTTTGGTAAAGTGAACAGATATTTTGCCATTTTATTTTTATTATTTATTTATTTATTTTTGAGATAGAGTCGCGCTCTGTCACCCAGGTTGGAGTGCAGTGGCGCGATCTCCGCCTCCCAGGTTCAAGCAATGTATGTTCACTGCAGCACTGTTCACAATAGCAAAGCAATTCGCATGCCTCAGCCTCCCGAGTAGCTGGGATTACAGGCCCCGCCATCACGCCTGCTAATTACTGCATTTTCAGTAGAGGCCGAGTTTCGCCATTTTGGCCAGGCTGGTCTCAAACTCCTTATCTGAGGTGATCTGCCCACCTCGGCCTCCCAAAGTGCTGGGATTTCAGGCACAAGCCACCGCACCCAGCCCATTTTATTTCTATTTATTTTTGAGATGGAGTCTTGCTCTGTCACCTAGACTGGAGTGCAGTGGCGAGATCTCAGCTCACTGCAACCTCCCTGTCCTGAGTTCAAGAGATTCTCATGCCTCAGCCTCCTGAGTAGCTGGGATTACAGGCGTGCACAACCAAGCCTGGTTAAGTTTTATATTTTTAGAGGAGATGGGGTTTTACCATGTTGGCCAGTCTGGTCTCAAACTCCTAACCTCAAGTGATCCACCCACCTGGGCCTCCTAAAGTGCTGGGATTACAGGCATGAGCCACTGCACCCGACCATATTTTGCTTTTATTTTATTTTATTTATTTTATTTTATTTTATATCTTATTTTATTTTATTTGAGACGGAGTTTCACTCTTGTTGCCCAGGCTGGAGTACAATGGTACAATCTCGGCTCACCACAGCCTCCGCCTCCCGGCTTCAAGTGATTCTCCTGCCTCAGCCTTCCGAGTAGCTGGAATTACAGGCATGCGCCACCACGCCCGGCTAATTTTGTATTTTTAGTAGAGATGGGGTTTCACCATGTTGGCCAGGCTGGTCTTGAACTCGTGACCTCAGGTGATACACCTGCCTCGGCCTCCCAAAGTGCTGGGATTACAGGTGTGAGCCACCGTACCCGGCCAAGAATTTTTAATATGTATTTTGTATACCTGTCCTTTATCAAGGATATGTGTTTTGCAAATATTTTCTCCTACTCTGTGGCTTGTCTTTTTATATTTTAACAGTATCTTTCACAGTACAAATGTCTTATTTTTAATATAGTTCAACTTACCACTTTCTTCTTTCATGGATCATGCTTTTATGTTGTATGAAAGAAGCCAACACTCCCCCTCAACAAATCCCCTCCCCCCATAAAAACCAGCCTTAGAAACACTCTGCTACTGGGTAAGCATAAATGTGATTTAAATTAGTTAAAATCAAAGTAGAGGCTAAAATAAAAATGGATCATTAACAATCCAATATACAAACTAGTGCCAAGTCTAAGTGAGAACAATTCCATCTAACAGCGCTTGTAAATCTCCATGAAGGCAAAGCACAAGGGACTAACAAGCTCTTAAAACAGAAACAGAAAAAAAAGCTATTCTCAATTGGAAAAATGATTTATATGCATTAAGTGGCAAAACAACAAACCTTAATTTTTTATATAATGGAAAAACACCATACTGCGAACTAAACTGTAAACACACGACATGTCACTTTGTCATTTTCAATATTATGTTCCAATACTACTAAAAACAAAACAAAACATCTTTCCACAAAAGAATCCAAATAAATCTTCATAAAGCTAATTATTAGTAGGGAAAGAAAGGTATTTCATTCATTTCAACATTTAAGTATAAGAAATATAAAAGAAAGTTATTGAATTGTTGAGGTGTCAGGTTACAACACCAGTTTCTCAAAGTACAAGTTTCTAAGTGTGCACCCAGGGCAGTGATCAAAGTGAGAGTTTCCATAGTCCTTTCCTGTTTTTACTTCAGATAACAATGCCTTAAGGAGCTGAAAATGAGTTACCTACCACCTCCTTTTCCAGCCCTGAAATATCAATAATATGAAGTGTCATGTGGATAGTTGTCACATTTATCTCCCCAACCTGACCAAAAAAACATGTTTCTCTCCTTTTTTAGAAATTACATTTTCTCAGAAACCAGGTCAAATTTAAGATAAATTCCGTTGAAGTTTGATCAAATTTTGATGCACTGAAGTGTTTTACTGCTGATGACAATATACCATGAGTTCGGGGTTTCCTAACACCCTACTTGGTGGTTCCCAGATAATACATACTATCCTTATTAATATTTTAAGATTTAAAATGTTCCAGTATAAAGTAAACTTTTGAAAAATAAAATGTTACAGTATACAATGGAAAACCGTTACAGAAGCAAACCCCCTCACAATATTGTTGCTGTAGAAACAGGGGTGATGACGCTTTACTTGTTTAACCTCACTTACTCCTCACACCAGTCTTGTATAATGAGTCCTATTATTATTCCCATCATTTTAGAGATGAAGGAAGTGAGGCTTGGAGAGATCAAGTCTGTAACTTACTCAGGATCTTGAACTTCTAAAACCACTATGCTTCACTGACACTCCTGAATAAAGTCACATTATTATACCTCAATACTGTTTTTTTTTAATTCTTTCTTTTTTTTTTTTTTTTTTTTGAGACAGAGTTTCGCTCTGTCACCCAGGCTGGAGTGCCGTGGCACAATCTTGGCTCACTGCAAGCTCTACCTCCTGGGTTCAAGTGATTATCCTGCCTCAGCCTCCCAAGTGGCTATGATTACAGGCATGAGCCACTGTGCCCAGCCTAATACTGGGTTTTTTAATCAGGTTTTTAACCATGAGGACTTGGAACACCCAAGTTTCTTCAAATAATGAAATCTAAACATGTTGTAAGAGTAAACCAAATCTTTCCTTAAATCAGATATTATTTTACAGAAGAGGATACTGAGGCTCAGGAGCTTAAATAATTTCCTCAAAGGCAAATGGCTAAAATGGACAGAGCTGGCACTCAGGTTTGCACAACTAAAAAGGCATTGGTCTTTTTACCTTACCCTGATACTTTCCAGAACATAGAAACCATACTTTAAGCAACACACAGGTTATGTAATACATGAAACACAGTATTCTATATTATTGCAGGTACAATATGAATATACAGGCCAGGCGCGGTGGCTCACACCTGTAATCCCAGCACTTTGGGAGGCCAAGGTGGGCAGATCACCCGAGGTCAGGAGTTTGAGACCAGCCTGGCCAACACTGCAAAACCCTGTCTCTACTAAAAATACAAAAATTAGCTGGGTGTGGTGGTGCATGCCTGTAATCCCAGCTACTCGGGAAGCCAATGTGGGAGGATGGATGGTTTGAGCCCAGGTGGCCAAGGCTACAGTGAGCTATGATCCTATCACTGC
>NW_012115311.1:1324435-1333539 GCF_000951035.1 Colobus angolensis palliatus | reverse complement strand
CGAGGTCAGGAGTTTGAGACCAGCCTGGCCAACACTGCAAAACCCTGTCTCTACTAAAAATACAAAAATTAGCTGGGTGTGGTGGTGCATGCCTCTAATCCCAGGTACTCGGGAAGCTGAGACATGAGAATTGCGTGAACCCAGGAGGTGGCAGTTGCAGTGAGCTGAGATAGCGCCACTGCACTCCAGTCTGGGTGACAGAGAGAGATTCTGTCTCAAAAAGCAAAAACAATATGAATACACAAAATATTAAGAATTTGCTAAAAGAATCTGTAAGTCTCTAAAGCTTTCCTATAAAAAGTAACACTTTATGCTATTTACATATAAGACTAAATATTTCTGATACTTAAGCTTCCATTCCACCTATTAATCCAACAAATAAAAGATTATCAAAAATTAAGATATTACAATGATACCATAACATTATGAAGGTTAAAATACGGACTACATTTTCCTAAGACTTATTTAGGCTTTTCCAACTTCTAGCTAATCTTAGCCTAAAAGCAAATGAATCTTTTCTCTTTTTTTTTTGTTTTTTGAGATGAAGTTTCACTTTTGTTGCCCAGGCTGGAGTGCAATAGTGCAATCTTGGCTCACTGCAACCTCCGCCTCCCAGGTTCAAGCAATTCTCCTGCCTCAATCTCCTGAGTAGCTGGGGTTACAGGCATGTGCCATTACGCCCAGCTAATTTTGTATTTTCAGTAGAGACGGGGTTTCACCATGGTGGTCAGGCTGATCTCAAACTCCTCATCTCAGGTGATCCACCCGCCTCAGCCTCCCCAAAGTGCTGGGAATACAGGCGTGAGCTGCGCCCAGCCATGAATCTTTTCCAATTCAAAATACATCTATAGGCCGGGCACGGTGGCTCAAGCCTGTAATCCCAGCACTTTGGAAGGCCGAGACGAGCGGATCACAAGGTCAGGAGATCGAAACCATCCTGGCTAACCTGGTGAAACCCCATCTCTACCAAAAAAATACAAAAAAACTAGCCGGGCGAGGTGGCGGGCGCCTATAGCCCCAGCTACTCGGGAGGCTGAGGCAGGAGAATGGCGTGAACCCGAAAGGCAGAGCTTGCAGTGAGCTGAGATCCGGCCACTGCACTCCAGTTTGGGCGACAGAGCGAGACTCTGTCTCAGAAAACAAAAACAAAAACAAAATACATCTATAAACTCAATTAAAATGTTTAACTGATGACAACATAGGTATCATACAAAATAAATAGCATAGTAATGCTGTTTTTCTTTTGCTTTAGGAAGAGGTAACATCTCCAAAAAATATCCAGTAAAGTAGATGATACTCTGTTGCCAGTTCAAAGCATCTGTATTATGCGGGCAAAGATTTCCAAAGCCTACTAAGGTTTTTGCTTTGAGTGGCTTATACAAGTTCCTTGTACCTCATTAATGCAATGGTTTTATGACTAAAGGACACCAGCGTGAGACTTTAAGAGTTGTAATGTTCTCCAAAATTTAAGTATAATCTCATACGCCTTATGTAATTTATTGAAGATCCACCAAGTAATATCCTGTTTAGCAATTAGAAAACTGGTATCATTTGTAGTTCTCAGTCCTTTTATGTCATAGAAATTCACGCTGGATTTTTGCCATATAGTTTTACTTCTTCATTTTCCTTATCGAATATCTAAAAATAAGTGAAATTCTAACATCTTTTTTAAAAAACCTTGTCACATTTATATTAGGAAACCATGAAGATATCCACAAAAGGTTTTGAAATTCATGTAAGTATCTACACTCTAAAAGTAAGTATCTGGCAGAAATAAACTCAATACATTTTATAACCCCCTGAAATTAACACATACCTGCTTCATTGTTAATTGGGTACTCCCATAGTTTCCCCTCTTTTGTCCACTGGATCAGCTCTTCAAACCCATTCTGAAGGGGTTGTTCATTTACTGTGGCTAACTGCTTAGCAAATTCCACATCCCAAAGTGAAGGTGATGCGTCTGTACAATAAAGACATTTTAAATAAGAACAAGTCAATGTAAGTGTCTTTTTAAAAAAGTTACAACCAATCCTGAATGGATCATGTATTTTTCAGACCCTGATACTCATAATTAAATAGTATATAATAAAAAGTTACTGAGAGATAACTGCAAAAATTATATTAAAAATTGTAACTACAATAATGGCAAGCTTAACTTTTCTTTTATAACAATGCCAGGTAATCACTGCCCCCTCTACTGGAAAGAAAAAATAAATTTGTGTTTTGTTTAAGGGTATTTTTATGAATGTGAATGTTTTTTGTAGAATATGTGACTTTGATTTTTAAAGTCTAGCCTGTTGATCTTTCGTCTATCAAAATTAGTTACAAATGTACTACTGTTAACAACCAAAGAAGTTATATTAACAGAATAACAAAACTGCTAATGAATACTGATTACTTCCTCTGTACTTAAATGCATTTATTTTACACATTAATGTTCTAACCCAAATTAGTAGCTAATCTGGACCTCTGGATTTGGTAATTGGTAGTACTTTACCTCCCACTGTCTCAAAGAATGCAACATTTCAAGGGGGAAACCTGACCAAAACTAGCAGTGTTGACAACTGTAGTGTGATGTGTCCCCCACCAGGTTACTTAAGAGCGTTATGCATGTTGCTTGGATCCTGAAGCCTGGGCAGGGAGTCAAGGCCATTGTGCCTAGCTGAGGAGCAGGTGTCCCTGAGAACCCAAACATCCCTGGGCATACCTGGGAACGTATCAGAGAACACTGTCATTGCACACACAGAATAAGCAAACAGCCAGAACATCAGCTGAAAGGCAGCTTAGAAATGCGAGACAGGGTGACTCTAGAGCTACTCAGGAATGTCCAGTATGTAAGTCCTAGTAAACTCATCTATTTGCCAAGCCGGACTTGCCCAAATTATACTTTGGTCTCTCGACTCCTTCCCAGCTTGGGGGGACGTTACAGTCCCAAGTTTTCCTTATAACAACTGCCACATTCGTAAGCAGGCTCCAGGACAACGACAGAATGGAATATTAAAATATCCAACTATTACACCATTAGAACACTAAGGACATCTTGGAAAGATGGAATGTTTCTCCACCGGAGAAAGAGTGTTATTCTTAACAAACCTGTTTCAGGTGCTTCTTTAGTAACTGCTGTCATGTCAAAAATATTAAGTCTTTTCCCCGAGAATATGTTTTTCCTAAGTCTAAAAAAAGAAAATAACATTTTAATGAATATATTTTAAACTGTCAACAAAAATTATGAGAAAATATCTTAAGTGAAATATTCTATGTAGAAATTAAAAATAATTCCACTGACCCACATCAAAAATCTTAGCTAAACTGCCACATTTTTAGGACCGATAAACTAAAAACAGAAATGTGCACTTGAAGTTTTGCTTCATATACAACAAATCAGTTACAGCAATTTAATTTCCAAACTACCTAACTGAAAAGATTAGCTTAATTTGCCATAATTTTTATTTTTTCGCTTTTATATTAAGGTTTTAAAAACTCCATGTTTTGAAAAACTATAAAACTATGCTAAAGTAGAAGCTGTTAAAGTCAACATTTGTCTTTACGGGCAGAAAACACTGCAATGTTTAATTATATATTATAATTATAAAAGATTGCATTGGTAAACCACAACATTCCCTTTCATAAAGCAATCATTCTGCATTTTAAAATAATTATTAACTTTCTTTACATGACTATTTTTAATTAACTATTGAAATTAATATCAGAGAGTTAACAGGTAACATTTTCTTACACACTTGATAATCAACTGCTTTATGCATCAATTCACATATTTACTTGAATAAATTTACTGGCAGATTAAAATCCAGTTTATAAACTGGAGGGTTGGCCAGGCGAGGTGGCTCACGCCTGTAATCCCAGCACTTTCGGAGGCCGAGGCAGGTGGATTACCTGAGGTCAGGAGTTTGAGACCAGGCTGGCCAATATGGTGAAACCCCGTCTCTACCAAAAATACAAAAAAAATTAGCCAGGCGTTATGGCAGGTGCCTGTAATCTCTGCTACTTGAGAGGCTAAGGCAGGAGAATCCCTTGAACCCAGGAGGCAGAGGTTGCAGTGGGCCGAGATTGTGCCACTGCATTCCAGGCTGGGCGATAAGAGTGAGACTCCGTCTCAAAGAAAAATAAGAAATAATAAAATAAACTGGAAGGTTAGTTTTAAAAATAATTTTGAATTCTTGTTTTTTTAATAAACTAAATTACTTCCCTCTACTTAATACAGATAACTGGAAAAAATGCAAATACCATATGAACGTTAAATAATGTGATCTCAAATTATATAATCTTCCATCTAGTAGTTCCAAGTTATTTGTAAACAAAGGCTTTTATGCTCCAGAACTCTCTTCAGTACCTTGCATTCTTCCCCCTCAACCACACATCTGGTAAACAGGATGGAGGATTAAAGCAAGTCAGAGCAGAGGGCGAATGCCTTGGTAAAGTATTGAATTTCAAAAGAGGAATGTACTACAAAGAGAGGGAATGGACATTTGCTGAGCACCTACCATGTACCAAATAGTTTACACAACTTTCTTTTCTATTCCTTAAGAAAGCCATTTAAGCTAGGTTTCACTTTCAGCATTTTATAGCTGGGGAAACAGGCTGATAGAGGCTATAAAAGGTACCCCTATCACAGAATTAGTCAGTGGCAGTGCCAACATTCTGAGGCAGGCCAGTGTGAACTACCAATCTCCAACAGAAAAGATCAGTCGAGGCATGGGTTGTCTGGGGTTGATACTCCAGATCCTGCCCCAGTCACAGCAGGGTGAACAACTCGGCATCTCATCATTGCTTCCCCTTACTCACCTCTAGCTGGCTTGTTAACACATTGAAGGCGCAGAAACCCCTTTCCTACTTTAGTTTCTAAGTTTTAAAATATTAAATATCAAATCTAATATTAAAAATCAAATTATACCATCCTAATGTAGTTGCAAAGAATCATGTTCAAGATGAATGATTCAGTTAAATATTCTCAAGGATTAACTGATTCAGTTAAACATTCTTAAGTAAAACTCCAAGTACACCTTCTCCTGTATTCAATAACATGTAACAGATACTAAATCACTTTAAATTAGGAATTCAAATAATTTTCCAAAGTCACCATAACCTCTTGAACTTCCTGTGTTAACTGCTGACCACCTTCTCCAACTTTCCTGTATAAATTAGTAATTTAACACCCGGAAGGAGTTAACTCAAGTTCCTGATTTTACTTAAAACAAATCCACAGAATACACAATGCATTGAAAACACTCCAATTGTGAGCATATCCTGCTATAAAGACAAGTTAATTTTTGTCAGACCATGCCAAGTATCTGGTTTCTCCTTCCCATCTATCACTTTCAGGGTTTAAGGAAGAAAAAGAACAGAAACGTTATGCAAATACAGAACAACTTTAAATTCTAAAATAACTATGTAAGGCATAGCTCAGCATCTTTAAGAACTTCAAATCAGTAAATTCAAATGGCCACAAATAATCTACCATTTTAAAGTATTATATAAACTTTTTTCCTCTTGCCTTTCCTTCTTTTTGTTGATGGTGGGTTATTTCTCTAAGCTATGCCAACAGGTAAGCATGTATTGAGATATAAAGGCTATATGAATACACAGTATTAGACACATATTTAAAATGAAAAATAATGTTTCTCACAAAATACTTATTTGCTCAGAATTCAGTCAGCTCCTCTTATTCTAAATCAAAGGACCCCTATTCATTGTGGGTAGATGTGAAGCATGGCCCATTTTGATTTCAGGTATGGAAAACTACAAGACTGGCTAAATCCAGCACATGGTTCCCTCTCTAGGAAGTGGTATACAGAGAGTAAGAACACAGATGTAAATGCATTCATAATGTTCAAATATCCAACAGCAATAATAAACACACACAATAGGGTAAATCTACAGTTAAGGTAAAAACAAACTACACAAACAAAACCCAGCAGATTACAAAGCCTGATACCTTTTTGTAAGATCAGTTGTCTTCTGCTGGTCAGGATAATTGTCATAGCCTTCATCAAACTGAATCTGATGCTCTGGTCTTAAACGAACTCTAACTGTAGAAGGTCTGGCAACTTTCATATGTGATACTATGTTACTGAAACTGAAATAATAAAAAGGTAAAGTGTATTAGAAATCTTAGTTACAGAACAATAATAAACTTCCTTAAACACGAGACTGAGATCATTTAATTCTTATTTCATTTTTATGCACTAATTACATAGCATAAAAGTGTTTAAATAAAAAATGTCAACTATTAACAGTCACATAACATGGAACATTACAATTTGTTTACTTTCATCTTTTAAAGACGTTCTTCAGAAATCTTCATTTAAAACGTGTCACATGAAAAATTATTCAGAGAAAATGATAGGAAAGTAAAGTCAGTATCTGTTATACCTATCAACTACATCCAATAACTAAATTAAAACCAAGAGTTAGCCATATTTATTTGTTGCTTTTTATTTGTTCAAACACAAATAAAATGAGTCACTGAATTGACAGTCCAGATATCTATGTCTTCCTTTTTTTTTTTTTTTTTTTGAGATGGAGTTTCGCTCTGTTGCCCAGGTTGGAGTGCAGTGGCGCAACCTCGGCTGACTGCAACCTCTGCCTCCCGGGTTCAAGCAATTCTCCTGCTTCAGCCTTCCGAGTAGCTGGGACTATAGGCACATGCCACGACGCCAGGCTAATTTTTTGTTTTTAGTAGAGACAGGGTTTCACTGTGTTAGCTAGGATGGTCTTGATCTCCCGACCTGGTGATCCACCTGCCTCAGCCACTCACAGTGCTGGGATTACAGGCGTAAGCCAACGCACCTGGCCTTTTTTTTTTTTTTCTAAATTACAGTTTCTTGTCTCACTCTATCGCCCAGGCTGGAGTGCAGTAGTGAGATCATACCTCAATGCAACTTCAAACCTTGGACTTAAGTGATCCTCCTGAGGCTGCATGCAGTGGCTCACACGTGTAATCCCAGCACTTTGGGAGGCTGAGGCAGGTGGATCACGAGGTCAGGAGATCAAGACCATCCTGGCTAACACAGTGAAACCCCATCACTACTAAAAATACAAAAAAATTAGCCAGGCGTGGTGGGGGTCGCCTGTAGTCTCAGTACTCGGGAGGCTGAGGCAGGTGAATGGCATGACCCCAGGAGGCAGAGCTTGCAGTGAGCTGAGATCACGCCACTGCACTCCAGCCTGGGCGACAGAGCGAGACGACGTCTTCAAAAAAAAAAAAGTGATCCTCCTGCCTCAGCCTCCAAAGTAGCTAGACTACAGGCACGCACTGCCATGCTCAGCTAATTTTTTTATGTTTTGTAGAGATGGGGTCTTGCTTTTTTGCCCACGCTGGTCTCAAATTTCTGGCCTTAAGTGATCCTCTTGCCTTAGCCTCCCGAAGTGCTGGGATCATGGGCATGAGTCAACACACATGGCCATTTCTTTTAATTTCTGGAAATAAATCTGGTATACACACTGAGAACAACTGATTTAGATCACTGTCCAAAATGAGGCAGTGTTACTGCTTACTATACTTCCTACTTACTATAATGTAGGCAGCAAGTAGTATAACATGGTATAAAAAAATGAGAGATGAAGAGAACGAGTGGAAAGATGTCAGATGACATATAGAAGAGGAAAAAGAGAAGGAAACAGACCTGAAGATTATCATACCATGCATAACACCAGCAAGCTATTTAACTGAAAAAAATTACTTTTCTCAGAGAAGCTACCTGTTATTTATTTTTAATAACTTTACTGAATTTACCATTTCTTTTTTCATGGACAAGAAACTATAACTTCCTAAAAGGAAACTTTATTCAATTTTTTTTTAAAAACTATAATCACAATCAAGACATAAGTTTTTTAAAAAGTTGAATTGCTAAAATTATGTGGTATATTTTATATATAAATTCCACTTATGTGGTATATATTATGTGTATTACTCACTAGCCACATGAAAATGGCCCAATTTGAGATATAAACATTACCGACTTAAGGGTTTGATTCACTCACCTAATTTTAGGTCGCTCTGCATCTCTCTGTGCCCTTGACTCTTCCTCATGCTGCTGGAGCTGTCTCAGCAGCTCTGACTTTGTTGTTTTCTTGTCAAAAGGGAGAGAATCTGCCACAGCAGACGCAGCTGCCACCAACTCAGGACTCAGGGGCTCAGTTCTGAAAAAGAAAATGAAAAGCAAATGAGAAAGAAAAAAAGAGAGATTGGCCAGGTGCGGTGGCTCATGCGTGTAATTCCAGCACTTTGGGAAGCCGAGGCAGATGGATCGATCACTTGAGGTCAGGAGTTCAAGACCAGCCTGGCCAACATGGTGAAATCCCATTTCTACCAAAAATACAAAAATTAGCTGGGCGTGGTGGTACGCACCTATAGTGCCAGCTACTCAGGAGGCTGAGGCAAGAGAATTGCTTGAAGTGGGAGGTGGAGGTTGCAGTGAACCAAGATCACACCACTGTATTCTAGCCTGGGAGACAGAGTGAGACTCCATCTCAAAAACAAAACAAAACAAACCAAACAAACAAAAAAGAGATTGCTTATTATACCATTAGTTTAGTGAAAAGTAAAATGATTTTTGGAGAGAACTTTGGCGTTCAAAAAAGTATTCAATTCAATTTCTGACAAAGGCAAGAATTCTCAACCAATAGGTACTGGTTTTATATAAACTTTGAAATGTTAAATGTTAAAATTAATGGATATTTGCTGAAGCACAACACTAACTCAGAACAATATATTAAGGTGCAGGGGCTAAGGACAGACCAGCCTCAAACATTATAAATTACTGGAATTTTTAATTAGATGCTATTGTATTTTGGAAACAATATACATTGTAAGCAAATATTAAGGCAGGTTAACCAGTTCACAGAAACTTTATTGGAACCAACCTAAAGGTCTATCATCAGAATAGAAAAACAAATTGTGATACATCCATACAATGGAAGAGTACTCAGCTCATGACAACATGAATGACTTCCATAGACATTAGATCAAGTGAAAGAAGTTGGACACAAAGAATATAAAATACAAAAATTAGCCAGGCATGGCGGCACGTGCTTGTAAAATCCCAGCTACATGGAGACATGTGAATCGCCTGAACTTGGGAGGT
>NW_012115311.1:1316532-1322935 GCF_000951035.1 Colobus angolensis palliatus | reverse complement strand
CCCAGGAGTTTGAGAGCAGCCGGGGATAGAGAAAAAAAGAAAAGAAAAGGAAAAAAAAAAAAAATTAGCCAGGTGTGGTGGCACGTGCCTATAGTCCCAGCTACTGGTGAGGCTGAGTGGGAGGATCACTTGAGCACAGGAGGTTGAGGCTGCAGTGTGCCATGATTTTTCCACTGCACTCCAGCCTGAGCCACAGAGTGAGAGTCTACCTCAAAAAAAACAAAAAAAAGGGAAATATAACAGTTAAAATAAAATGTGCTTTCAAAACTGTTACCTGTGAATAAAGGAAAAAAAATCTTATTCCAAAGTCATTGTATTTCTTTCATAAACTACTTGTGAACTTCACTTTCAAATTTTTAAGTATTTGATCACAGTATACACAGAACATAGATGAATATTCATTTTCTAGAATCATACATTTCCTTTTTTTTTTGAGACGGAGTCTTGCTTTGTCGCCCGGGCTGGAGTGCAGTGATCTCAGCTCACTGCAAGCTCTGCCTCCCGGGTTTACGCCATTCTCCTGCCTCAGCCTCCCGAGTAGCTGGGACTACAGGCGCCTGCCACCACGCCCAGCTAGTTTTTTGTATTTTCTTAGTAGAGACGGGGTTTCACCGTGTTAGCCAGGATGGTCTCGATCTCCTGACCTCGTGATCCGCCCATCTCGGCCTCCCAACGTGCTGGGATTACAGGCTTGAGCCACCGCGCCTGGCTTAGAATCATACATTTCATAACAATGGTTTCATATATAGTTATACTCTCTGGCTTTATAATTGGGAATGTACTTATTAATAAAAATTGTGGGGGAGCCTCTGTCATTGAATAATTTTTACATACAGGGATCTTTCTTCATATATTTTAATAATGTAAGGAGAACTTGTTAAAGTATCTTTGAACAATCTATTCTATCCTGTAATTAAAACTATTTCATGAATACATAATTTTCCCCTTGATAACATTCTGTACTTTTAAAATTTCTTTAAAATAAACTGTATATACGATTTCAGAAAAGAATTCTGATGAGGGAAAGAAACTACTGAGTGGATACTTCAATTGGCACCGCTTTTGGCAGGCAGCTTGGTGACATATATCAAAGGCAAAAAAAAATGCACATCTCTTGACATAGCAATTCCACTTCTAAGAATATGTGTTTAAAGAAAATAAACAGAAAAAAAGAAAAAGAAAGAAAATAAACGGCTGGGCGTGGTGGCTCACTTCTGTAATCCCACACTTTGGGAGGCCAAGGTGGGCAGATTACTTGAGTTCAGGAGTTCATGACCAGCCTGGACAACAAGTGAAACACCGTCTCCACAAAAAGAAAAAAAAAAATTAGCCAGGTGTGATGGTGCATGTCTGTAGTCCTAGCTACTTGGGAGGCTGAGGTGGGAGGACTGCTTGAGCCCAGATGTGGAGGTTGTAGTGAGCTGAGATTGTGCCAGTGAACTCCAGCCTGGGGAACAGAGCAAGACTCTGTATCAAAAAAAGAAAGAAAAGAAAAGAAACAGATTTGTGAAATTTGAAGGGTACTGCATACTCCAACCTCAAGGCCTAAGCAGTTCTATCCTCTACGCCTGAAAAAGAATTCATCTTTCAGATATCTGCATGGCTTTATCCCTAATTTGATTCTAATCTTTGCTCAAATGTTATTTTATCAGAGTTCTTCCCTGATTATTCTTAAAAATAGCACCTCTCCAGCACTCCCATTCTTTTTTTTTTTCCACCCAGGCTGGAGTACAGTGACACAATCACAGCTCACTGCAGCCTCAACCTCCTCAGCTCAAGCAATCCTCCTGCCTCAGCTTCCTGAGGAGCTGGGACTACAGGTGCATGCAATCACACCCAGCTATTTTTTTTCACTTTTTTGTAGAGACTGGGTCTCACTATGTTGGCCGGACTGGTCTTGAACTCCTAAACTCAAGAAATCCTCCTGCCTCAGCCTCCCAAAGTGCTGGGATTACAGGCTGTGCCCGGTCCAACTCCATCACTCTTATTTTTCTTCATGTTTCACCACCTGACAAAGTATAGACATTGTATGTATGTGTGTGTGTGTGTGTGTGTATATGTGTGTTATACATACATCTCCTTTCCTACATCCCTCCCCCCATTTTAATGTAGGAAGCAGAGACTTTGTTTTGTTCAATGTCCAATCTCTAGCACTTCAGATGGTGTGTGAAATATAATGAATTCCCAGCAGGGATCAATTAAGGGAGTAATAGTTAGCTGATGCCTTCCAAATGAATCAGGTTAAGAGGAAGTTAAAGCAGATGCTAGAAATTTTGGTTATTGCTGCGCCACCAGGGATATTCTTAGGTTTCACTAAACATTCAGACCCAAAGGACCACTACAGGTGACCCTTGGTCCAGTCCATTCGGGAAGATGAAAGGCAGAACTACAGCAGGCCAGCAGGGCAGCCTTGGGTGTCCTTCTCAGTAGGAGTTCTTGCAGTGTTCATGCAGGTGACACGTCACATAGTCATTCATCTTAGAGTAAGGACATGAGATCTGCAAGCTGCCTGGCTTACTGCCCCACAGGAGCCAGTATCTCTTGTAACAAGGCCATATGCAGTTTCCAGAGTCCCTGCAAAGGACATGCAGTAAGAAGAATCACTGCATTTATGTCCTAAATATGGTATCCCCATCAGGTACCCATAGTTCTCCCAGGCCAGATGCAATCTATGAATTAGGGGTCAATTTTGTCACGACAATGTTGCCTATAATATAGCTGAAATTCTACAGTTATCAGGTACCAGATGTATAATCAAAGCAGATTATACTTTGAGAAAATAGTGACAGCATCACTTCTGGTTCCACATGCTCTTCCAAAACATTGCCACATATCCATCTAGAGAATCTATCTTCCCTCCCTGAAAACCAGGGGAAACTTTGTGACTGTCCTGGCGAACAGAACAAGATAGAAGTAACATGCTGTGACTTCTGAGGCTAGATCAAACAATGTGATACAGCCTTCACTTCCATCTCTCACGACATTTGTCTGTGGAACCCAGTTACCAGGCAAGAAACCCAGGCCACATGGAAAGGCCATGGGTAAGTGTACTGGCCAAGAGCCCTAGCTAAAGCCTCAGCCAACAGCCAGTATCAACTACTGGAAAAGGGCCCTCAGACAATTCCAGATTCCAGCCTGGAATCTACCTCAGCTAAAGATGAATGGAGAAGACACAAGCTCTCCACTTGGGACCCTGGCTCCCAAACTGTGCCCTAAGGCACTCTGGGGCACCACAGGAAAACACAACCACGTCAATAATGATGTAAACTAGGCAGTTCACAGTAACATTACAGCAGTCCCTTCATATCGGCAAAGGTTGGGGGAGGCGGGGCTGTGGGATACAGGCATTGTTTCCAGGAACAGTTCTGGCCCCCACCAGGATGGATGCACAAGTCCCTTATATAAAATGGCAGAGTACCTGCGTATAAGTAATGCACATCCTCCAAACACTTTCAAATCATCTCTAGATTGCTTATAATACCTAATTATGTAAGTAGTTGTTATACTGTGTTTTTTTCTTTTTTTATATTTTTCAATCAGAAGTTGGTTGAATCTGTGGATGCAGAACCTGCACATACAGAGGGCCACCTGTATATTGCTCCATTCCTATCAATGACATTCTATCTTTGTTAAGATTGCTTCTCAGGAGTGGTTGTAATAAAAACAAATATCCCAGGAAAATCAATGTGGAACAAGGGTGAACATGGTAGTGTCCAATCTTATTACAAGGCTAGGTCATTAAAAAGAAAATACAACTTTGTCTTGGCTCACTTTCTCTTAAGACACCCGCCCTGGAACTCAGCCACCATGCACTGATAAAGCCCAGGCCACAAACAAAGCCACAGGTAGGTGTTTCTGCTAACACCCTCAGCTAAGGTCTCAGCTGACAGCAAGCATCAACTGCCAGACCTATGAGTGAGCAAACTTCAGATGATTCCAGCCTCAGACTTCCAAGTCTTCCAAAACTCAGGCCCCAGACATCACAGGGCACAGACTGGCCTTCCCCACTGTGTTCTAGTCAAACCGCTAACCCACAGAATCTGTGAGCATAATGAATGAATGTTTCATGCCACTAAGTTTGGGAGGTAGTGTAGCCATGGTAACCATATCAATGAAGGTTCAATCTATAATACAAAGAAAGAAAAGCAGGCTATGGGTGAAGCAATGATGACAGTGCCACATGAAGCGAAGATCATGACTAACCTAATCCCGTGCACCTTGGAGTCCTTGAAAAAGGCGGAGGGGAGGAAAAAAATAATTAAAAGACACCTTTTAAAAACTCAAAACAAATGTACCTCATTGACCAGTCTTTTGATGTAGGACCAAAGCCTTTTCTTTGAACACAGGACCATGATAGAGGTTCTAAGACACATCTTTTATATATATCATACCCATCCTCCAAGATTCTCAATTTTAGTTTAAGTGGAAAAGTGGAGCAAGAATGTAAGAAAGCTTACAAAGCAATCTAAGTGTATGATCTTCCCACATATGTATGTTTGCCTCACTCATACCTAATTGGAAAGAAAATTTTTAAATGACCTGTACTGACTCTTTCCAAAGCATTCAACTCAATTTACCATTTCTGTAATAGTTAATTCAATTATAATTATAATAAAGAGCATAACGGGTCATAAATAGGTCTAGGAGCTTTAAAAATGCCACTCTCGATAAGTATTTATGTATGTTTGTATTATTTTTTCCATATATTTATATACAACCATTTTGTTTCTAAAAGCAGGAGGAGGGGAAGAAGTACCTATTGTGGGTACTGATCATCTGAATTAGCTTACTCTACCACCCAATCATACTTTCTAGAGGTATTTTTGATATAATGTAGAAAACAAGAAGTTCCATTAAAATGTTAAATCAGTCTGGGAAACAGAAGACTCTATTAAAATCTGTTTGTTCTGGTAACAGAAGTCAGTGATGAGTATCCTAAAGCCACATACCTTACTACTTGAATTAATGACATCACTGAAATACATCATTACATAGCACTAAAAAAAATACTGCCATTTAACCTATTGCACAATGCCAAGATATCACTGATAGCACTTAGAATTAAATATAATACTCTTTTGACAAACACAAATAATTATAATACTCTGAGGAAACTACCAAGAAAGCTGAAAGCACTGATAGGTATTGATCAAGGGAAGTCATATAAAGCAGTTGTAATCAACATGCTCAAACTTTATTCCAGAAATCTTTAAAATGGAAAATTTTAAATAAGCAAGTCCTTTACAGACATTAAGCTACCTTCAAATCAAGATGTAAATGATATTGTTAATGAACAGCTCAAAGAGGCAATTACATGGCAGTTAATAACACTGATAAATATGTAAGAGTGAAATTCTCAATGAGATCACTTCTCTTTTCCTTTCTCTGGATTGTGTACAGATATCCTCTTGTTATTTAAATATAATACAATAACAGCATTTCTCAAGTAATTATTATTTTGTTGTTGTTGTTGCTTAAGACAGAGTCTCACTCTGTCCTCCAGGCTGGAGTGCAGTGGCACAATTCTTGGCTCACTGAAACCTCTGCCTCCTGGGTTCAAGCAGTCCTCCCGCCTCAGCCTCCCAAGTTGCTGGGATTACAAGCATGCACCACCACGCCCAGCTGATTTTTGTATTTTTAGTAGAGACTGGGTTTCACAATGTTAGCCAGGCTGGTCTCAAACTGCTGACCTCAAGTGATCTGCCCGCCTCGGCCTCCCAAAGTGCCGGGATTACAGGTGTGAGCCACCACGCTCAGCCTTGAGTAATTATTAGAGTCCCTGTGTTTACAAGCTGATATTTATTCTTCATTAATTCAACATTTCCCAAGTACTTGTATTAAAAGTATTTTTTGCCAAAAGAAAAAGCTTACTGGAGTTTCAAACAACATTTGAATTACAATTAAATTTACCTCTTCTTTGGAGCATATTCTGTAGCTCTTTGAAGCCTGCCAAGTGTAGCTTCCAAACTTTTAAATGGTCTTCTGTTGGGGGGCTTTGTTGTTTGTACATTTACCGTGCTCGATTCAACTTTCGTGCCCTTAATAATGTCTAACAAGTCTTTTTTTGTATTTTCCTTTGCACTGTCTTGGCTCTCTGAAGTCTCCTTGGGAGTCTCATCAGTTTGAACAGACTGCTCATCTTTCTTGCTACAGATCACGCTGTTAGTGCCAAAATATCTTTGGATATTTTTCATCCTGAAAAGATGTATTAAAGAAAAAAATGAAAAATACAACGCAGTCTAATAAAGTAAAACACTATGTATCTAAAATTTTTTTCAGTTCAAGCCCTTTCCATTTGCTTTTTTTTTTTTTTTCTTTTTTGAGATGGATTTTCACTCTTGTTGCCCAGGCTGGAGTGCAATGGTGCGATCTCGGCTCACTGCAACCTCTGCTTCCTGGGTTC
>NW_012115311.1:1311418-1315747 GCF_000951035.1 Colobus angolensis palliatus | reverse complement strand
TGACAATTTATTATTCTCAAACCCAAATGTGACTGACTGCAAGTCCTTGCTCTTAACATGATATAATACCTCTTTAAAAAGTTATAATTAAACAATACAAAAATAAATTTCTATCAATAAAAAAGATTATTTCAAAAAAACTTTCTGAGTGGGTGTTATCTAATCTGATCAACATTCTCATCGAGCTACATGCCACTTAACCTGTAACCATTTGTAAGGTAAGCTAGAATGGAAGAGAAAAGAGAATAATCAACGGCTAGAAATGTCACTTTTGCTTTCCTCACCGGATACATTTATGAAAAAGATCAACACAAATGATTACATCTATATTAGACTCACGTAAAACATTTCCTAATTCTAAGTAACCCAAATATCCAATTTTATTCTGTGGGGTTAAAAACTTGTTTTGATATTTGATTACTGAAGAACTTTGAAAACTCTGAATATGTTAGTTTCAGTAAGAGGGTATATTAAAAAGTCATTCATTAAATATAGTGAATATCTACTCTGTGGGGGGCACTATCCTAGGTACTGACAATATATTAGTAAATAAGAATTTCATGGTCCCTGCCTTTATGAAGCTGACGTGCTACAGCACTGTTTCTCAAACATTAATATGCATAGAATTTTTTTTTTTTTTTGAGACAGGGCCTCACTCAGATAGGCTGGAGTGCAGTGGC
The DNA here is from genome assembly GCF_000951035.1 of Colobus angolensis palliatus. NCBI lineage: Eukaryota > Metazoa > Chordata > Mammalia > Primates > Cercopithecidae > Colobus > Colobus angolensis. The sequence goes on along the minus strand of NW_012115311.1, from coordinate 1,315,067 downwards.
GTGATCTCAGCTCACTGCAGCCTCGACCTACCTGAGCTCAGGTGATCCTCCCACCTCAGCCTCCTGGGTACCTGGTACTAATTTTTTGTAGAGACAAGGTTTCGCCATGTTGCCCAGGCACGAATTCCTAGGCTCAACCGATCTGCTCGCCTCCCAAAGTGCTGGGATTTCAGGCGTAAGCCACCACACCTGGCCCGTAGAAATTATCTATGCTCCTTGCTAAAACACACTTTGGTCCCACCAAAGAATTCTGATTCAACAGCTTTGTCCAGGAGACACTTGTAACAAACTCCCAGGTGACGTTAACGCTGCTGGTCAGAGGACCACATTACAGTAGCTATGTAAGTTACTTAATCCTTACAATTTTACAGAACAGGTTTTATTATTCTCACTTTACAGAATAAACTGTTGCCTACAGAAGTTAAAGCAGTAGTTATGAATCTTTAGAAGTTATACAAATCACACAGAGAGCTGACTTAAAACACAGTTCTTAGTTTGAAATTTAACATTTTTAACTAAGACCCCAGGTGATTCTCATGCAGGTGAGCTCAAGAGCCTGTATCAGACACTGGGTTAAATATCGTATCAAGTTCAGCTGGGTGCGGTGGCGCATGCCTGTAATTCCAGCAGTTTGGGAGGCGGAGGTGGGCAGATCCTGAGGTCAGGAGTTTGAGATCAGCCTGGCCAATATGGTGAAATCCCGTCTCTACTAAAAATACAAAAATTAGCCAGGTGTGGTGGTGGGTACCTGTAGTTCCAGCAACTTGGGAGGCTGGGGCAGAAGAATCACTTGAACCCAGGAGGCGGAGGTTGCAGTGAACCGAGATCGCGAGATTGTGCGCTGCACTCCAGCCTCGGCAACAGTGAGACTCTGTCCCAAAATAAATAAATAAATAAATAAATAAATAAATAAAGTATCAAGTTCTCAAAGGCAGAAAATGGCAGCTGCAGGTTAAGGATACTTATATGAAAGAGAAATGGCAATTTCCAAAAATGCTGAAACAAGCTATTTGATCTGCTAATGAAAACGTCAGAGGCTATCAAATCAGGCACTTTAAAATTAGAAAAAAACCAACTGCATAACTAGTATCCTCATAATCAGTACACAGGACTCTCATAACATTCAATATATGGTACAATCTACTTAAGAAAATGGTCTATTATTTTACCTTTAAAATTAATATTCAAGGTATTTTAATAGAAAGGTGGTAATCAGGGGAATGAATCTCACATATAATCTTTACTACAATGTTTTCTTTCAAGAGCTATCGTACCATAGAAAGCAATCCATATGATAGGAAAATCACATCTAAGTAACCCCCTAGCACTAAAAATAATAAAACTCTAGATCTAACCTCCCACCTGAGTTTGTTTCCACTGACAGCATCTCATCAGTACTTCAAACGCAACACCTTCAAAACCACATTCAAGACTCCTCTTTCAGACTGACTTTCCATTTTTCACACTTTCTATATGAAAAGGCCCCCTAACGTAAACAGGTATTGTTTTCTAAAAATTATAACATATGTACAAATCTTTCTCAAGCCTGGCTCCGCATGCTTCTGTTAACATTAAGGATACCCTAATACTCTAACGCAGCCAGTTGAAATCTTAGTTACCTCTGACCACCCTACCATTATCCCATGATGTCACATCCCTTTAATTCTACCTGTGCAATTTTTCTCCTCCATTCAGCTGGTCCTTCCCATCTTCACTGCTACTAACCTGCTTCAGCACTGTACTTAACCAAACTGCCTTCTGAGTGTTACACACGGAATTTATGTAGTGGAATTAGGTTTTCATAATAAAGTTCTCAGAGGATAAATACCAAAACCAAGTATGCCGCAATTCCTTTTCTTCCTGGCTAACTTCAACCAGCGGTCCTCCTTCAGATTGCATCAGACTTTTTCCAGAAACGGTATCCTGAGTCTCCCCTACAATGGTTAGCTGTCCCTATTTGCTATCCCAGCAAATATTCACTCATGTTGGCTGAAGAGTGTACTCTGTGCTTACCTACACTATCTCAGCTATTACTTCACTACAGAGCACTTGAATTGTCTACTTGCCGGAACTACACACTCCGTGATGGCAGGACTGTCTCATTTGGGGTTTACAACCAGTACTGGCACGCTGTTTTTCAAGTTTTTCAGTAATGAACTAAAGAATAAATGAAGGAAAACAAATGAGACTATCAAATAAATCTTGGGAGGCAAAAGGTAAAAACAACTTTGCTTTTGGAACCTGAGTAAACTGACAGATGATAAGAGGAATGAGGCGCGGCGTGTAGTATTAAGAGCACAGCGACCAGGCCTGTAATCGTAGCTCTATTTTCCACGCACACTATGACCTTCGGCAAGTCATCTTTTCTTTCTGGGATTTCTCTTTCCTCAGATTTAAAGCAATAGCTTCTAAGATCCAGCAGGTAATAATATCGACTCCAAGAAGTCGGAGGATAACTGAAATGTACAGGACCGGGCACCGGGTTGCCTGAGGACCTGCGGGGCCAAGAGCGCTGAACTGCGGTACCTGACCGTTCCATGCCGAGCAGCGAGTAGCATAATCGCAGCTGCTGATGTCTCCGGGCTTCCAGAGGACAAAGGGTGGCGGGAAAAGGGGCGAAGAGGTAGGAACGTCGAGACTCTAGGAAACATCGCCAAGACACAAAATGAACCAAAAACGCAACCGAAATGGTGTGTCCCGCTGCCAAACACGTCCCCGCCCTCTCTTCCGTTTCCAGCCTGGCGCCTTCCTCTTTCTTTGCGTTCCGGTGGGCAACAGGAGCGGGTAACTGTGTTCCGGACTCGCCCGCGGCTGGGCGGAGCCAGCTGCCTCCAAGCGATCGCACCCACCCCGCGATTGTAGTCCTAAAGGTGGACTCCTCGCTGGAGTTCAGGAACAGTTCGCTGGCCGAGACGGGTTCCAGACCGGCGAACTGGACAGTGGAGGGCGTAATCAGTTGTGCGAAAACTACAGATGGGGCCAGTGAGATCAGTCTCTTACTTAACGGATAATATTTTGCGATGTTTGGAGGGAAAGGGTCTACAGCGTTCATCACGTTCTCAAAACGCCATGGCCACCAAAGAGGTTTAAAAAAAATTACTAAAAGACCTGCTGCCCTATGAATTAGCGTTTCCTTTCAGTCTTTATTCTTGATGTAGAGTCAGAATGAGACATAGATTTCATTTTTCAAAAATGGCTTTAATGGCTGGGCACGGTGGCTCACGCCAGTGATCCCAGCACTTCGGGAGGCCGAGGCGGATGGATCACTTGAGGTTCGAGACCAGCCTGGCCAACATGGTGAAACCCCATCTCTACTAAAAAAGAAAAAAAAAAATACAAAAAAAACACACAAAAAATTAGCCGGGCGTGTTGGAGGGCGCCTGTAATCCCAGCTACTGGGGAGGCTGAGGCAGGAGAATCGCTTGAACTCGGGAGATGGGGGCTGCAGTGAGCCGAGATCGCGCCGTTGCACTCCAGCCTGGGCTACAGAGCGAGATTCTTGTCTCAAAAAAAAAAGGATTTACTTTGGGTGCCAGGGGCGCAGTGGCTCATACCTGTAATCCCAGCAGTTTGGGAAGCCGAGGCGGGCGGATCACTTGAGGCCAGGGGTTCAAGACCAGCCTGGCCAACATGGTGAAACCCTGACTCT
>NW_012115311.1:1310532-1310798 GCF_000951035.1 Colobus angolensis palliatus | reverse complement strand
CATTACAAAGTTTACATCAACATTTTCCCCGTCCTCTCAAAAAATAATCAAGGTGGGGAGGAGAGTTTTTGTGATGCTAAAACAGAGCTTACATTGACCAGATCTTCCTGAGATCCACTAACACTAACAGAACCTTTGTGACTGAATGCTCTACACAGTACACTTGGGGATGCTTACTTTGTCTGATTTGTAAAAAACCAAACTTAAAAAAAATTGAAGCATAACTTTGTCAAAAAACAAAATTATGGCAAATTTAGTATAACTGG
>NW_012115311.1:1298790-1310114 GCF_000951035.1 Colobus angolensis palliatus | reverse complement strand
GGATTACAGGCTTGAGCCACCGCGCCCGGCCTAGTATAACTGGCTTTTATTTGTGATTCTAGAACAGGGTGACATCTCATTCTGTAAAATAGTTCGAGTGTTCCAGTGAGTTGAGCAGAGGGGTTTGGCTTTATAAGCACAAAAGGGTTGAAGAAAATAGAAACAGGGAACAAAAATCAGATTGGTCATTTCAAAGTTGCCTTCCTTATTTAAGGGTTAAAACAGAGGGATTTTCTTATCAAGCTGGCTCATGTAAACTAGGCCCCCTCTGATTGGTGCTGTGAATCTCCTGCTTTTGGAAAACTGGCCCTGATTTCAAAGTTCAGTTTGATTACTTGGCACTTAGCACAAGTGACTATTCTGGTTTGGTCTGGTGTGCTGGGGGGGTAGTACAGGAAGCTTGTCCAAAACTACAGCCTCCTATAAACTTTAGCAACTTCAATACAGAAAAGTATATGAATTATAAATATGTTGATGACAATGTATTTTTGTTATTGTTGAGATGGAGTCTTGCTTTGTCACCCAGGCTGGAGTGCAGTGGTGTTATCTCAGCTCACTGCAACCTCACCTCCCAGGTTCAAGCAATCCTCCTGCCTTAGCCTCCTGAGTAGCTGGGAGTACAGCCGTGCGCCACCAGCCCCGGCTAATTTTGGCATTTTTAGTAGAGACAGAGTTTCGCTATGTTGGCCAGGCTGGTCTCAAACTCTTGATTTCAGGTGATCTTCCCATCTCGGCCTCCCAAAGTGCCGGGATTACAAGCATGAGCCACTGCGCCTAAACAAAAATGTGTTTAAGGAATGATCACAGAGTTAATACATCCAATATAAAGCTCCACCTAGATCAAGAAATAGAATATTAGCAGTATGGCATACTTTTCTTGATATCACTTGATACCCAGGGGAAAATCCATTCTCGAGTATAATAAGCAGTCCATGTGGATCACATTTAACAGTTACTTCATCTTTTTTCTCTCCTTCCTTCCTTCCTTCCTTCCTTCTTTCCTTCCTTCCTTCTTTCTTTCTTTCTTTCTTTTTTTCTTTTCATTTTTTTTGAGACGGAGTCTTGCTCTGTTGCCCAGGCTGGAGTGCAGTGGTGCAATCTCAGCTTACTGCAAGCTCCGCTTCCCGGGTTCACGCCATTCTCCTGCCTCAGCCTCCCGAGTAGCTGGGACTACAGGCGCCCACCACCATGCCCGGCTAATTTTTTTGTATTTTTTTAGTAGAGACGGGGTTTCACCGTGTTAGCCAGGATGATCTCGATCTCCTGACCTCGTGATCTGCCCACCTAAGCCTCCCAAACTGCTGGGATTATAGGCATGAGCCACTGCGCCTGGCCTTGATTTCTTATAATATCCTTCAAATAGGTTTTTTAAAACCCTAAAAACTCTTGACAAAGGAGATGAAAACTTCCATCTCAATTTCACAGCTTCTCTGGGGGAAGATCTTGTCCCATTTACCCTGTTCTTAATCTACTCTAAGGTAGTGCAGAGACAGTAAATTACCTCCCTGCCGCGTATGGGCAGATAGGCTGTGACTATGTGAAAGTGCCTGGCTGAAGGTCACAAGCCAGAATTGAAATTTAGTCTTCTCTACCATTTGGTTCCTTCCACTATCACTTTCTTACAAAAGAGGCTTTCTATGACCACCATGGTTAATGTAGTCCCCTGCCCCATCCAGCCGCACTCTGGCAGGGATTGCTGTTGTCCACCTATAGCTATTCTCTGCTTCTGGAATTTAAGCTGAACTCATGACCCTGTCTCTACAAAAAAATAAAACAATTAGCTGGGCATGGTGCTCCTGTGGCCCCAGCTACTTGGGAGGCTGAAGTGGGAGGACTGCTTGAGCTCAGAAGGTGGAGGCTGTGGTGAGCAGTGACTGAGCCACTGCACTCCAGCCTAGATGACAGGGAGAAACCCTATCTCTAAATAAATAAATAAATTTCACTTTGATAAAAAAGAGAATTAATAGGATAGTTCTACTTGGCCATAAATTAAACCATAAAGAGAATTTCAATAAATTCCCCCCAAATTTCAAGTCTGTCCTTTGAAAAACTAATATAACTTGTGTAATTTTTTTTCCAGAGCAATCATTTATGAGAGTGACAAAAATAAAGCCAAAAGTAGAAAATGTTTTTCCTCCTCTAACTTTCTATTATGGTATTTGATTCACCAGTCATTTTCTTCCCAGGGCCCCTTGGAAATGTACTTTTTAGAAACAAGGCAAGAAATAGAAAATCAACTGAAATTGCTCCTGATACAGAGTGGTGACCTTGTCCTAGCTATCTCATAAAATTCTATACGAATTAACTCAACAAGCCTTACAAGAAAATGAAGAAACAAAATCACCCTATATTCCAGTTATCCATTGCTGCACAACAAATCATCCTAACACTTAGTATCTTAAAACAACAATTTATTATCTATCCTGGTTCTGTGGTGGACGGGGCTCAGCTGGGTGGTCCTTACTTTGATCCCTCATGTGGTTGCCATCAGGTAAGACTGAATGTCCAGGATGGTTTCTTCACCCACACATCTGATGTCTCAGCTGGAATAGCTGGAAGAAACGGGCTGGCTGGGCCTCTCTCCACACCGTGCCAGGCATAAAGCAAGCTAACTCTTATAAAGTTACAAAAACACAATGAAGATATTAAAGTAGCAGGTTAATTAATGGTACAAGCAATTTCACTTCTTTGCAATGAACTTCTTTCCCATAATATTTAATGTATCCCAGATTCATTTCTACCATTACTTAATTACTATACTAATTCTTAGAAACACTTTAAATCTAGTAAATAATACGTCTCGGGAAGATCTAAGTGAATTAATAATACATCTAGAAAGATTCAGAACAATTTAGAATGTCCTGCCAATCTGCATGTACTAGCCAGTAGTTCATGCTAGTGGATCACAAAAGGGTAAAAACAATGAAGCTCCTTCTCCCAGATGGCAGGATGGCAGAACACGAATGTCATAGCACAAGTGAGGTTTACAAGCTCTGTGGCTACTTTGCCTGTGCATTAAAATGTATCATATTCTGCTTTTTGTTTTATGCCATTTTTCCATCATACTTACTTTGTCTATATGCACTTCATAGGCAATCAAATGTAATTGATTCTATTAATTGCTTTTTAGTCACTAGAATTGTCCACATAGGTAACTTCATTTCCCAATGAATATGTCTATAAAGCTGTATATTTTATGTCCAAAGTAATCCTTTTCCCTAAAATCAACTCTGAATTAACTTTCAATGCCTCTGTGTAAAAAAGCATGTAAGACTTTTTCCAATAAAATCAGGAGGCAGCATAAACATGCACAATATGGTAATGAGAATAATAACACCACTAACTGCCATTGTTGCATATGAAACCATTTACATTCTTATCTCATTTAATTTTCTCATTGGCATCAGAATTATCCAACAAGACCAGTCCTGTGTCACAGCAGATGTGTGAAACCCTGTAGCAAGGAGTCCAGGAATGGTCAATATTTGAAAATCCAACTATCCAGGTCAGCAATGTCCCCAGTCTTCTGAGGTTTGCTCTTCATGAAATAAGCCTGCAGAATAAACCCAGTTGTCCAGCAGTTTCAGCTACCTACTTCAATTTACTTGTGGCTCCATCAGCAAAAGTATTAAAGGATTATCAACATCTTTCCAAAGATGTTGGCGGTGTACTAGCTGAAAGCACAGAAAGAAGGAGAAAATGAGGCTGGATGGGCACTGGGGACATAACTTGTCATGAGGTTTCCTGATTTGGCTGATGGATGATGTGTGTGGTACTACACTGGCTGTAGTATTTCCTTTCTTTTTTCCTAGGTGGATTAAGAGCGCTTTTGTCTCTGCATCTTCCAAGTTGAGAAATTCTTTTCTTTCTTTCTGGAATATATATATATATATCTCCAGCTGGTCTATCTTATAAATCAGATCAAACTACAGTATCAAACACAGCCTAAAACAGCACTTTAGGAGGCCGAGGCAAGTGGATTGCTTGAACCCAGGAGTTAGAGACCAGCTGGGCAACATGGGGAAATCCCATCTCCACAAAACATACCAAAAAAAATTAGCCAGGTGTGGTGGCATGCACTTGCAGTCCTAACTACTTGGGAGGCTGAGGTGGGAGGATTGCTTGTACCCAGGAGGTGGAGGCTGCAGTGAGCCGTGATCATACCACTGCACTCAGGCCTGGGTGACAGAGCAAGATCCTGTCTCAAAAAAAAAAAGCAATAGATGAACATACTTGCATGTTTATATAATACATAGATGATATTAGTGTAAATGTATAACATTGTGTGAAAAATGTAGCTTTAGTCTCCTTGGAACACAGGGATGAGTATGACTTGCTCCCTGCTTCAAGGGGCTGGTGATCCAGCAGGGATCACAGATGTGGAGCAGGTAATAGAACAAGATATGTAATGCAACAGGTGCCAGGCCTGTGGGGGCCCAGAGAGGTTGCACCTAGATGGATGAATCTCCTAGAGCCCATTACCTTCTTCACAAGGTCTTTAGTGCCCAAAGTCAAAGTGCCCAAAGTGCCCAAAGTAAGGGGGAGGGGCACGGAGAGGCCCACAGCAGCAGAACTTACGGGAGACGGGACGGAAAAGGAAGTGGTTTGGTTTCGTGCCCTTCAAATTAGATTGTCTAGATACTTGTCTTTCCCCTCCACGTAAGATGACTCATTCTTAGTATATTCAGGTTTAAAATTGCTTTGGATTTTAAGTGCATGGAAGACCAGGATCACGGCACGCTAATGTGTATTGCACAGCTTATGACCTAGAACTATGCTGAAACCGTGCTTAGCACATAATTTTTGGAGATGACAGAGATATGACCAGGCAGAACCGTCCTCAGGTCAATTTCTAAAGTACATCAAAGTACTCTGGTTCCCCCCGCCCATCCTCTTGACTTCTTGTACTCATTTTCTCCTGTCCCTTGGCCCGTCTCTATGTTGCCTTGTAGCTTCTTAGAGCCTCCTTGCTTTGGGTCTCACCCAAGCCTGACACCCTTGCCAAGATCTCTCTAAATTAGCTTTTCGTCTCCTCTCCTACATGTGAAATTCCTCTGTCATCTCTCCACCAGGGGGAGGGCTATATTATTCAACTAATACTACTGTACGAAAACCCACATTGCTAGCTTATTGTACTAAGTATCTCAAGAAAATTTAATTTTTAAAAGAAATGCTTTCAAATTTCAATAAGCAAAGGACTCAGCTGAGATTATTTTATTTTTGCATTCCTGGCCCCTCAAGTTATGCCTTCGGGAAACTGCTTCTCTAAGTGCTGACCCAAGGTGGCCCTTAGAGAACATTTGTTATGTTCAAGTGCCCTCTGGAGGCAGAAACAGTCTCCTGTTAGATAAAAGACAGGCCTGCCAATGACCCACAAATGATCGGTCCCTGTGCTGTGAGGTCCATTCATTCCTTTCCATCTTTCTTTGTGCAGGTCTAGCACAGCCCTGCCTCGGGGCCTTCAGCTTAGGCACGGAATCTTCTTTGGCATTCCAAATACTGTCCAACGATTGTTTCCTTCACATCATCCACTTTAGCTCAGCAGGGCTTTCTCAGGAGTGCACCATGTCTAGCCAGGCCGACCTTCCCACTCTGTCATGTCGTGCTGTTTCCTTGTCTTCCTACATGCAGCACTATCTGAAATAATCTCCTTCCATTCATTCAACACGTTCATTGAGTGCCTGATCATATGCCCTGTCTTATGCACTTGAGACAGATCAAGGTACAAATGCAACACATTCTCTATCCTAGTGGAATTTACAGGCCTTATGAATTATATGGTTTCCTTTTTCATCATCAGCCTCCCGGCTAGAATGTAAGCTCTAGGAGAGCAGGGACCTCTGTCAGCCTTGTTCACTACTTTATCCCAAGGGCCTAGAACTGTGCCTGGTACATCCTTCATGGTCAATCAGTATTTGTGGAAAGAATAAACAAATGTTTATATTAGCCAGGCACAATTGCTGACAAGAGGATATTTTGATGCCAGGAGTTCAATACCAGCGTGAGCAACATAGCAAGACCCCAGTCTCTAAAAAAAAATTTTTTTTTAAGTCTATATTTTCTATCAGGATACACAACTAACATTTTAAACTTCTTTTGATGTGAAAAAGTTAATTCTGAGACTTTTCTGACTCCAGCCGGAAGCAGAGAGGCTAGGATTTTCCTTTCAGGTGTCTGACCCAGAGCTTGCATGCTGGGTCCTAAGGTCATGGCGTCTCACAGCTGGGCCTTTATTTTTGTATGTCCTTTCAATGGTTGTATCTGCCTATGTTTGACCAGAATAATTAATTTAATGAAAGCACTTTAAAAACATTTATAAACAGCTAAGTATCTAGTGATGGGTGCCATATAAATATTTAGATACAAAGGGTCTAAATTCAGATTATTTTTACTGGGGGAACCATTATTAATGTAGTTATAAAATAGTACATTGCAGATATGTGCACACGAGAGAGAAGAGAGAGAAGCTGTGTACACTTGCTACTTCACAACAATGATGCAATTCAACGGATTTATGATAATGATCCCTTTAGACAGATACTAAAACTCACCAGGGGCAGAGCCTCCTAGGCCTCAGCAGGGCCTAAGATACAAGTACTTGCCCTTCCTGGGTGGAGTAGCTCACACCTGTAATCCTAGTGCTTTGGGAGGCCAAGGCAGGAGGATCACTTGAGACTAGGAGTTCAAGACCAGCCTGGGCAACATGGCAAAACCCCATCTTTACAGAAAAACACAAAAATTATCTTGAGGTGGTGGCGCACACCTGTAGTACTCAGGAGACTGAGGTGGGAGGATTGCCTGAGCCCAGGAGTTCGAGGCTGTGGTGAGCTGTGATCATGCCCCTGTACTCCAGCCTCGATGACAGAGCAAGGCCCTGTTCATGCCCCCGACAAAAAAAATAAAATAGGTACTTGCCCTTGTGGTTGGAGCCACAGAGGCCATGAGTTCAGCAGGGACTCCTGCTGGCTGCTCCAAGTCACTCTCCTGGCACTCCCTGCTCTACTCTCCTGCAGAACCAAACTGCTTACCATTCCCTAAACATGCTCTGCTGGTTCACACCTCTGCGCCTTTGCATGTTTTCTCGAACTGGAATGCTCGATCCACGTAGAGTGGACACGTGTCATGTTTTCTGGCTGCTTAGCAGGGTTTGAAAACCCTGCCTATGTTCTGGGAATTTCCTAACACAAGAATGAGTCCTGCCTCCCCAAGGCAGATGCCAGAGATCTCACTTGGCCAGGCTTCTTCGCAGAGCAGGAGTGACCCAGCTTCCCTCCATCAGCTTCGTCTACACAAGATACCAACTCAGAGATGAGCAATCCAAGGCAGTGGGCGCAGTGTAGAAGTGATGTATCAGGCAATGCTGGTAACGCAGGCGCCAGGCTTTGGAGAAGCAATAGTTACCAGGGTGTGGCCCTGGCACAAGAAGGGGCAGCATCACAAACCATCACATCCAGAGCTCTAGAGGGGCAGCGGCAGTGGCTTCTACTGCAGGCCAGATCTGCAGTGGATGTAGGGCCTTGTTTCAGGAAGCTCTTCATGGCACTTTATGTCGCCATCCATCAAGCAGAAGAGTCACTCCATATCCTTGTAATCCTTTAAATCAATCCTTTTTGTGCTTTTGCTGATTACAACTAAGAGCCTGGCCTAGTTGCAAGTCTTCCAGCCCCTGTGGTAGTTCACACACCAACCTACATTAATCCTCTTAACGAAAGGTGACTTGCTTTGCAAAATCCATATTCGCATGGAGGTCTCCTGTGGCCCTCCCCTGAAACCTTCTATTCCACTCCTCATTCATGTCCTCCTGGGATGCCCTCACTACCCACAAGCCTCTCGCCACATGCCCCCCTGGATTATAATTGCTTGTTTCTTCCTCCTCTGCTTGGACCATGATTTCTTTGAGGCTAGCCGTTGGCTCTTTCACTTCTGCATTTCCAGCAGTTAGTTTGGGTTGACAGCATCCAACACAGGATAGGTACTAAAGGGAAGTTTGTTACTGATAGGAGGGGATGCTCTGATTTGCTTTCTGAGAACCAGGAATCAGAAACAGGTGCTATGAGGTGGCTGCGTCTAACATAGATCTCGGTGAATGGCAGGCATTTCAACAGGCGGAATTGGTAGGGATCATCCTGCACATGACATGTAATCTGCTTTTTAAAAATTATTATGTCCCTCAGCATTTTCCCGTATCCTTAATATGCTGTATGGGATATTCTCAGTTGCCCAACAACCCTTCCCTTGCTCTTCTTTTTTTCAGGTTTGGATGATGATGTCTCCAGGAAGGTGGACCCTCCCACAGCCCCAAGGGGATGAGTCCTCATTGCTCCAAAGCAGGGGTTGACCAACTGCAGCCTGCTAGCCAAGTCTGGCCTGCCACCTGTTTTTGTATGGCTTCACACTATACAAAATGCTTGTTATAGTTTCAAATGGTTGGGAAAAAAAAGAAAAAAGAAAAATATTCTTTGTGCCAGATAAAAAATATATAAAATTCAACTTTCAGTGTCCACAGAGACACTGGAACATAGGCATACGGATTTGTTTCTGGTGTCTCTAGCTGCTTTGGCTCTACAATGGCAGAGTTGAATATATGTGACAGGGATCACATGCCCTGCAAAGCCTGACATATTTACTGGCTGGTTCTCTTCAGAAGAAGCTTGCTGACCCTGTTCTCAAGCAATCATGCTAATGCCAATCTCCTCCACCTGTTGATTTTTGGGAGGAGCATGAGACCTATTTCTTGGCCAATGAAACACACAAGAAAGCCTGACAGAGGGCTGCTGGGAAAGATTGTTTTCTCCGATGAGAGGGAGATATGTGAGGGTGCTTCCTTTTTGCCTTTGGATGTTGCATGTGAGGATGTGATAGGCAGAGCTGTGGCAGCCATCTTGTAGTCATGAGGGAAAAGCTAAGAGAACCACAGAGAAGCTGCCCCAGATATTGTTGAGCTGTTAAATTAACCAGCTCTGGAAACTGCTACCTCTAGAATTTTTTAATATTCAAAGTAAATATACTAGGCTGGCCACAGGGGCTCATCCTGTAATCCCAGGACTTTGGGAAGATGAGGTGGGAGGATCACTTGAGCCCAGCAGTTTGAGACCAGCCTGGGCAATATAGTGAGACCCCTGTCTCTACAAAAAAAAAAAAAAAAAATTAGCTGGGCATAGTGGCACACACCTATAGTCCTAGTTACTGGGGAGGCTGAGGTGGGAGGATGACTTGAACCCAGGAGTTCAAGGCTTCAGTGAGCTATGCTCACAGCACTGCATTCCAGCCTGGGCAACAGAGCCAGACCCTGTCTCTAAAGAAACAAATAAACTGACAGTTGGGCATTCTGTTTATTGTGGCCAAATTCATCGTAAAGCATATGATGTGAGAAGAGTATTTCCTCTTATTGATGCACCATAAAATGTTAACCATTTATGAGCATTTTCCCTTAATTATTTGCTATTATAAGTTTTATATTTTTAAAAATATATATCTTACAAATTCAAATTTAAGGATTATTAACTATCAGAGGGAACATAGAGAAATAAAATAAAATAAAAACAAATTTAAGGCTCATAAAATATGTGCCTCAGCTAGTGCCTTCTCCCTCTCCCTCTTCGGCTTCCTTCTCCTCCCACTTCTGCTCCCCATTTCTTTCCCTGTACCATTAAAACGTTGCCAAGGAAAAGACAAATAAAAAAAATTGCCCATCCCCAAAACACTGTTCTAACAAGTCTTTTACTGGATGCAGATCGCCCTCTTATTCTACGTAGATTGACAGAAATCCAAATCCATGTTTATCTATTTAAAATACAAATTCCATTATGGTTATTAGAGCCTGGGAAAGGCAGAGGGAGGAAAAGATAGGGAGAGACCAGTCAACAGAGATGACATTTAAGCTAGATAAGAGGAACGAATTCAAGTGCTCTATAGCACTGTAGGGTGAATATAGTTAACAATAATTTATTGTGTATGTTCAAAGAGCTGGAAAAGAGGATTTTGAATGTTCCCAACACAAAGAATGAGAAATGTTTGAGGTGAGGCCTATGTTAATTGCCATGATTTGATCATTACACATTGTATACATGTATTAATATATCATTCTGTACCCAAAAAATATGTACGATTACTATATGTCAACTAGAAATAAAAGGAACAAATAAAATAACATATAAATTCTACCTGACTCCAAAACAGACTTATGGGAGTTTTCAAAAAAAGTTACATCAGCAGCCAGGAGTATTTAATGGGTACTAACATTGCATAATCAAAAGCAAGTTTTCTTCTTCTTCTTCTCCTCCTTCTTCTCCTCCTCCTCCTCCTTCTTCTTCTTCTCCTCCTTCTTCTCCTTCTTCTTCCTCTTCTTCTTCTTCCTCCTCCACTACTACTACTACTACTACTTCTTCTTCTTCTCCTTCTCCTTCTCCTTCTCCTCCTCCTCCCCCTCCTGCTCCTCCTTCTTCTTTTCTCCTTCTCCTTCTTCTTTTTTTGAGACAGAGTCTTGCTCTGTCACCCAGGCTGGAGTGCAATGATGCGATCTCAGCTCACTGCACTGCAACCTCCACCTCCTGGGTTCAAGCAATTCGCCTGCCTCAGCCTCCTGAGTAGCTGGGATTACAGGCGCCCGCCACCACGGCCAGGTAATTTTTGTATCTTTAGTCCATACGGGGTTTCTCCATGTTGGCCTGGCTGGTCTCAAACTCCTGACCTCAGGTGATCTGCCCGCCTCAGCCTCCCAACTTCTTTCTTATTAACTATAAATACATTTGAGTCAGAGATGTTTTATGCTGTTGATCTGTTTGCAACTCCAATGAACTCACTTTGTTAAAACATGCCCCATGTGGTATAAGAAGCAGGGATACATTTTCTGAAATTATTTCTCCTTTCAGTGTCATTAACCAGTGCATTGTGAAATGCTGTTGAAATAGCAAACGCTTGCTTTTCCATGCAGACATTCCATGTCTGTCCTCTCACCTCTGACCTGCGTCACACCTGCCACCCATCACAAAGCCAGCTGCTTTGAAATCTCTGAATCGTGCAATTCCAAGTGCAGTAAACAGTTACCTGGAGCAGAGAGGTCAGTGTGTTGACGTGTTTCCTATTTGGAACCTAGGTCTGAAATACTATTGAGTTGAGCTACCTCTATAGAGAGCAGTGATCCATGTCTTTAAAATGTTGTTCTCAAGAGGCCATAGGATTCCTAGGAATTTTTTGTTGTTGTTGTTGAGACAGAGTCTCACTCTGTCACCCAGGCTGGAGTACAGTGGCACAATCTTGGCTCACTGCAACCTCCACCTCCCAGGTTCAAGCAATTCTCCTGCCTCAGCCTCCTGAGTAGCTGG
>NW_012115311.1:1295436-1297790 GCF_000951035.1 Colobus angolensis palliatus | reverse complement strand
CGTCTCAAAAAAAAAAAAAAAAAAAAAAAGGCCTCTGGAAGTGAGCACGGCACAGTGTAGCAGCTGAGCACCTGACCTTTGGAGCTGCACAGAACTTTGCTGAGTCCCTGCTTTTCTCTTAGCACCTGTGTAATTGCGGCCTCTCAACGCCTTGGTTTCTTCTCCAACCTCATTCTTACCAGCCATCGGTCTAGGCAAGGGGACACAGCAACTAAGTTGGACAGAAGACAAATGGATGAGTTTGTGCAAAAAAAAAAAAAAAAAGATAACTTTGTAGATTATGGATTAAAAATCTGAGCAAAATTCCAATCATTTCTCATAGAACAAATTGGGAGGCGTGGAGAGGAGAAATGTGGAAGGCTTGGGAGTGATTAGAGTTTGGAACAGCGCTTGTCAGGACACGAGAGGAAGGGGCTCAAGGAAGACATGACAAAGCACTAGGGGCCAATGGCTAGAGGAGAGCACCATGCGCCCTGCATGGTGGACTGTTCCAACAGGCTGATGGACAGGGGGTTCAAAGGAACCAGTGATGCAGTCATGCTGTGGCTGGGGTTTACAAAAGGCTAAGTGACTCACTAAAGGTCACACAGGGACATTAACACAAACATGCTGGCCCCGAGTCCAGTGCTCTTTCTAATCTAGAACAGGGTCCTTCCTTTTTTTTTTTGAGACAGGGTCTTGGTCAGTCGCCCAGGCTGGACTGCAGTGGCGTGAACACGGCTCACTGCAGCTTCAACCTTCCAATCTCAAGAGATCCTGCCACAGCTTCCCCAGTAGCTGGGACTACAGGCATGCACCACCACACCAGGTTTAAACAAATTTTTTTTTGTTGTTCTGATTTTTAGTACAGACAGGGGCTCACTGAAACTGCCTTTGCAAAAATCATAACAGAAAATTATGATAGTGAAAAAATTATGATAGATCTGACCTAACTGACTCCATCTTGCTTCTAACCTCCAAACTGTCCTTGTTCTGGGTGTAGGCCCAACTAACTTTGGGAGGAGCTTAGTTTACAGTTTAGTGTTGAAACAAAGATGGTAACAGCCCTTTCCCAAAACAAACACCCTTCCTGCCTGGGGAGGAGGCTGCCTTGGTGGGACTAACAAATTAACCGCAAGTTTACAAATTACAGTTTAGGAGTCACGCAGCTGGAGGCTGCAAGATTCTAAACCTCCCCAAATTGCTCCTCAGGATGACATCACTGTTGTAAAACCTAAGATCAGAGATAAGATTGAGATCTTTTGCAGACCCTGTACTAGATGGATTCATCAGCTGGCACTACCCAGATTGATAAACTGGCTCATCTGGTTTTGTGGCCCCCACTCAGGAACCGACTCAGCTCAAGAGGACAGTTTAGACTCCCTGTGATTTCATCTCCAACCTGACCAATCAGTACTCCCACTCAGTGGCCCCCTATTATCCCTAAAAACTCCAAACCCCGAATTCTTGGGGAGATTGATTTGAGTAATAATAAAACTCTGGTCTCCTGTACAGCTGGCTCTGCGTGAATTAAACTGTTTCTCTATTGCAATTGCCCCATCTTGATAAATTGGCTCAGTTGAGGCAGCGGGTGAGAAGAACCCACTGGGCAGTTACATCACCATGTTGCCCAGGTTCGACTCGAATTCCTGGGCTCGAGCAATCCTCCTGCTTCAGCCTCCCAACATGTTGGGATTACAGGCATGAGTCACTGCACCCGGCCAAGTCTGTCCGTAATCAGGGCTCTTTTGCGTCTCATTTTCCTAAGCTGCAAAAGCCATTGGACCAGGTGATATTGCCAACCCCTTTAAGCTGCTGTAACCGTAGTTTCGGCTCCTGGGTCTGCTTTCAATTAGTTATGTTCCCCATCACTTTGGACAAGTCATCCCAACTCCCTGGCTTGTTTCTGTAACTCGATTATGGTCCAGAAGCCCGAGTTCTAAAGTGCTGATTCTGATGAGGGCCCACTTACCAGGCACTCTGATCCCATCATAGCATCTATTACAGCCTGGGAGGTCTATTCAGGTGTGCATTCATGTTAAGCAGTAACACCAATCAAATCACTTAAATAACGCAGGTAATAATCCAATAGCACAGCCAGACATGGTGGCTCACACATGTAATCCCAGCACTTTGGGAGGCCGAGGTAGGCGGATCACCTGGGGTCAGGAGTTCGAGACCAGCCTGGCCACGGTGGTGAAACCCTGACTCTACTAAAAAATACAAAATTGCTGGGCGCGGTGGCTCAAGCCTGTAATCCCAGCACTTTGGGAGGCCGAGACGGGTGGATCACGAAGTCAGGAGATGGAGACCATCCTGGCTAACACGGTGAAACCCTGTCTCTACTAAAAAATACAAAAAACTAACCCGGCGAG
>NW_012115311.1:1253905-1293867 GCF_000951035.1 Colobus angolensis palliatus | reverse complement strand
GAGCGGGGCGCGGGGCGGGCCTCGGTGTCCGGGTGGCGTGACCTTCCCGGGCGGCGGGGGAAGCAGCTAGCGTAGCCGCGCACGTGCCGCGGGACCCAGAGAATCTAGGGGTCGTCGGCCTCCTTCCCGCAGTGCCCACCTGGTGGGAACTTTTGTCCTTCTTTGCCCCCAAGTCGTGTCATTTGGCTGCGGTGCTCCTCGCCCCCGGGGCGCCAGTGCTGGGCAGCACGGAGCCGCTTCTGAATGGAGACTTGCAGGCTGTCTAGGAGTGGGCGGCTGGGCAGCGGCGGCGAGCGTTTAGGGCCGGGCAGAGAAAGTTGGAAGTCGTCTCCCTGACCTGTTCCTTGCGAGGCCCGGGAAGACACGCGCCTGGCCGGGTCCTTGGCGGCAAAACTGATTTGCATCTCCGCGCTTTACTGATTTGCATCTCCACGCTTTACCTAAAGCCCGGGCTCTGGGTACTGGATGGCGAGCTGGCCAGCGGCTTATGCCGCCCCAGGTTTAGCGAGAAGCCGGGATCTTCCCGCAGCGGTTCGTGTTCCGTCGTGGAAAATGCAGCCTCATCTACTGACTCTCCCTCCCATCCAAAAAAAAAAAAAGTTAATTTCCCCAAGGGTCGAGAAAAATGGGTGGTTGGCACTGTTGTTCCTCAGTCGCACCCTGTTGTAATTTGAGAGGGGGTCAAAGGCGCTGAAAAGATTCTTTTTTCTATTCCAAGTGCTACAGCAAGCTCATAAATCAATTTTAATTCATGGTGAACAGTCTTGCTTCCTCCAAGCCCTGTGTCTTCTCCAAGCCAGAGCTACACATAATGTGAATTAGTTGCCCACTCCTTCTGAGTGAATCTGTTAGTACCCGTCATCGTTTTCTATCCTAAAAATTCTAGTGGCTATTTGTAGAATTTATTTATTTATTTGTTTATTTTTTTGAGATGGAGTTTCGCTCTTGTTGCCCGGGCTGGAGTGCAATGGGGGCAATCTGGGCTCACTGCAACCTCCACCTCTTGGGTTCAAGCTATTCTCCTCCCTCAGCCTCCCTAGTAGCTGGGATTATAGGCATGGCCCAGTACGCCAAGCTAATTTTGTATTTTTAATAGAGACGGGGTTTCTCCGTGTGGTCAGGCTGGTCTCAAACTCCTGACCTCAGGTGATCCGCCCGCTTTGGCCTCCCAAAGTGCTGGGATTACAGGCGTGAGCCACTGTTACCGGCCTATTTATAGAATTTAATGTGTTTTAAGTTTGGCTCACCTAACAGGGTTTAATTCATATGGACAGACAGAGTGCGATGTGATGTGACTTTTCTTCAAAGTTAAGAGAGAAGTGTTTGTGCCAAAAGAAATAAGCGCGTTGAGGTTTATCTGGGAGGCCACATTGGACTTGCCTCTGTAGGTCTTCTCAGTTGCCCCGGTTTTTTTCTTTCCCTAAAATACAGGGTTGGGTGTTTTGTGTTGCCTTTGGCCAGGTTGAAATACTCAGATTAAGTGTTGGTTTGTAGGCACAGGCCTGAAAGGACAGGACTTTGAACTGAATCATCTGTCACTGAAAGGGGTGGCTTTGGTTGACTTTGTCTTGCTCCAGGCCTTAGTTTGCCTTCTGGGAAGGGATTAGGACCCTGATAAACTTTTTTAAAAAAATGTTTTTTTGAGATGAAATCTTGCTCTGTCACCCAGGCTGAAGTGCAGTGCCACAATCTCGGCTCACTGCAACCTCCGCCTCCCGGGTTCAAGTGATTCTTCTGCCTCAGCCTCCCGAGTAGCTGGGACTACAGGTGCGCACCACCACGCCGGGGTCATTTTTATATTTTAAGTAGGGAGGGGGTTTCACCATATTCGTCAGGCTGGTCTCAAACTCCTGACCTTGTGATCCGCCCACCTCATGCCAGCCCAAAGTGCTGGGATTACAGGTGTGAGCCACTGCGCCTGGCCAGGACCCTGATAAACTTTTTTAGGAAGATACCAGATGGCCGCCACCTTTTCAGCCTAGTAAATGGTCCTGTCTCTCCAGATCTATCAACAGCATATAAATCAGTGTCTTGCACTTCTAACTTAGTTGCTTTATTAAGTAATGTGCCGTTGTTGCCACTGGTTTAAAATTTTTTGTAAATAAAGGAAGATTATTGAAGTCTGGTCATTGGCAAAATGCTTCAAGAGGTTTAAACAACTTCTCCGTGGCCAGTGTTTCCTGTTGACGTTCAGGGTGACATTGGTGTTAGGAGGGTACTTGGTGTTCATCTCTGATCCAGCACGATGGGTCACACGGCTCCTCAATGTGATGAGGAATAAGTTGTTCCTTATTATTTGCAAATAAGTTACTGGCACGGTTTGAAAGTTATACAGGATTGGTTGTTGAGTTGGATATTTTAGTCAACGTTTATATTAAGCCCACGCCTCAACAGTGGTTGACTTTTGTCTTAAGGGAGAGAAAGAAATTCTAGTTTTCTCAAACGTCCAAGGCTTCAAACAAAACATACTGAATCAAGATTTCCAGAAGAAAGTCCTGGCAATTTGGATATTTAATAAGTACTCCAGGTGATCAAGCGGATTTGGACACAACGGGCCAGGTGTTGTATCTCAAAGTGTGAGTTTGTGGACTGGCATTGTCCGCCTCACTTGGGAGCTCATCAAAACAGGCAGAATCTCTGGTCCTGTCCAAGGCTACGGAATCAGAAGCTGCGTTTTATTTAGCAAGGCCCCCAGGCGACTCCTGCGCACGTTCACATTTGAAGGGCTGGTGGACTGTGGTGACAGGAAGATGTGTGTGACAGGAAGGTGCCTGTGCAGGGCCTTGTTCTAAGAGCACGTGACGCTTGTGCACAGTGGGGCGTCCCATCAGTCCGATGTGGCTATTTGTGACTACCTTTGTTTTACAACATTTTTATTATTCACCTTGTACAGATGAGGACTCCCAGCTGTAGAGGCTGAAGGAGCCACATTGCAGGTAGAGCAGGCATTCACCAAGACGTGTGTGATCCCAGGGTGCAGCTCCCACCCTTGGCTGTCTGGGTGTTCCTTTCCAGACCTACTGTCTTGTGAGATCCCCTCAGGCACCCAGCACAGGCTGCTGTCTCAATTTAGAACTGAGCCTGTTCAATTGGTGGCTCAATGTAGGCCTCAAAAAAAACAAGTCTGATGCGGTTTGGTACTGTGATTGGCTTACTTATTTGGTGTTCATTTTTTCACTTTTCAGAAAGATCACTTGAAATGCTGCTGGTGGCTGTAGCATTGATACGCAGGGAAGGTTTTTGATCTGTGAGTTTTCCAGGGGGCAGTTGCTAAGCTGCACTGATACCTTGAGCCCCTTTCCTTTGGAACGATGTGGAGCCTAGTTCATGGCTCCCAGAAGTTTAGGCTCCATAATTTGGCTGCAGGCCTAGAGAACAGGATGCTGCAGACTTGGACTAATGGTGAACTCTTGCCTCCCCTCAGGGATATGTGGTGCCTGTCATAAGCTCCAGAGAGTTGCCTTCCACAAGACCAGCAGAAGAGTAGGCAAACATGAAGTCCAATCCGGCTATCCAGGCTGCTATTGACCTCACGGCGGGGGCTGCAGGTACAGTCATGTGCCTTATCACCATGTTTCTGTCGGTGATGGATGGCGTGTCTGGTGGTGGTCCCATGAGATTATACTACCATATTTTTACTATACCTTTTCTGTGTTTAGATACATTTAGATGCACAAATACCACTGTTATAGTTGCCTACAGCATCCAGTACAGTAACATGCTGTACAGGTGTGTAGCCTTCAGCAACAGGCCATACTGTGCAGCCTAGGTGTGGAGTAGGCTACGCCATCTGGAGTCGGGTGTGTGTGCTCTGTGATAGCACAATGATGCAGTTGTGTAATGACGCGTATTTCAGAACATGTCCCAGCTATTAAGCAATGCCTAACTGTAATCACAGAGAAAACCCAGTTCTCTTTATTCCTCAACTACCCTCTAAATGAGATCAGATGAAAATGGTATGCAAATATTACCTTTCTCCCCAGAAGCGATGTGCTTTACCTTTGGGATGGATCCATTGGATGGAAGTATAGTATTGTTCAGAGCGTGGCAGAAGGTACAGGAGTGTCCATTATTGTTAACACCTTGTGAGTCAGGGTGAGGGGTGGAATGTGCCCAACAGAGCTGGAAAACAGCTCAGAGGTGAAGCCCCTTGTCCATTGTCACCTGGCTGGGATACGCAGGTGACATGGTTCTTCACTTCAAGCCTGGCAGTTTTCAGAGCCCTTGTAGTGCAAAAATAACACCATAGCATCTCCTGGGAAATACCATTTACTGTCGCTGCTAGCGTTGGGAAAGAAAGGAGGACACTCTTAGAAATGTCTTTAAAAGGCTGGGTGCAGTGGTTCACGCCTGTGATCCCAGCATTTTAGGAGGCTGAGGCGGGCAGATCACCTGAGGTCAGGAGTTCAAGACCAGCCTGACCAACATGGAGAAACCACATCTCTTCTAAAAATACAAATTAGCCAGGCGTGGTGGTGGCTCATGCCTGTAGTCCCAGCAATTTGGGAGGCCGAGGTGGCAGATCACCTGAGGTCAGGAGTTCAAGACCAGCCTGACCAACATGGAGAAACCACATCTCTTCTAAAAATACAAAGGCGTGGTGGTGCATGCCTGTAATCCCAACTACCTGGGAGGCTGAGGCAGGAGAATCGCTTGAACCCGGGAGGTGGAGGTTGTGGTGAGCCGAGATCACACCATTGCACTCCAGCCTGGGCAATAAGAGGGAAACTCTGTCTCAAAAAAAAAGAAAGACGTGTCTTTGAAAACGAGACTGATAATGGACTGTGTCTTAGAGCCGTGAAAGAAGTTGTAGGATTTGCTGGGAATGTCCGCTGACCTGAGCCTAGGGGCCTAAACCCAAGAGCCTGAGGCTCCCCCGGCACAGGGAGGTGCTGCCTGTGATAAGGGGGGCAGTGCTAGCACTGTGCAAGCTACTCCTTAGAAAGATCAGCTTGAACATGCAAGAAGAGCAGGACCCTCAGGCTGAGGCACAGGCAGAATGGGAAGGGCTGGTGGTAATTTGGTTCTTCAGAGTCCAGCAGTAGGAGGAGCAGTTGGAATGCTGACTGTCCAAAGGGAAACCCTGGACTACCCTGGCCTCCCGCAGGATTCTCATAGTAGTTGCAGCTCCCTGGAGTGGGCAGGCTAGAGGGGTTGTTGCCCAATGCTGTCGTTATCCAGCACACCCCCCACCCCCACCACTTACAGATGAGTATAGTCATGAGTGTGGCCACCTCATCAGTCATTTGCTCAATTGTGAAAAAGAAATTGTTCAGAGAAGAACGAAGTGTTTTCCCATGAGCCAAAGGTCGGCCAAGGTATGCTAATGAGGAGGACTGGAGAGAGCGCGTCACTGACACTAATGAGGAGCACTGGGCCAGGGTACTTCTCCCAGGGCAGAACCCACAGGGAGCATCCCAGCCCCAGATGCCCAGGGAACTGAAGGCCGGTGGGGGTCTGCCCAGTAGTCTCTTGCCCACTGTGTGCCTTTAGGCTACAGCCTCCCAGGCCCCGTGCCCCCTCCCCTCCCCCATGGCACATTGGGGAGGACGCTGACCCTGAGAATGGTGCAACCATCTGCCTGCCCCAGGCCGCCTCTCACCAGCAAGTGAATGCTCTTGGGCTCAGCTCTGTCTCTGCAGGAGGGTGTTTAGCCATATGTAGTCTCAGCTTTTGACATTTTATGTCTTTCAGTCAGTCTGTCAAAGATCTAGAACCTCTGGTGATAGAATTTAAAAGTCTACCTTTTCCTATTTATGTGCATACAGGTATTTGGGTACGACATTTATAATTTACAGTTAGTTTGAAAGATAGAAATTGCAACAGTATGGTTGGGAGCCTGGTACGTAAGGCATTTGCTGGTGGGCATGTTTTGAACACGTATTGGTCCCTTATGTGTACTGACACACTGTCCCCATCACTGTTGGACAGGTATTTCTCCCCGTGCTGGCGACACATGGATGCCCCTCACCGAGGTAGAGCTGCAATGGGCAGTGTAACTTCTGAGGACAACGAAGCCCATTCCTGGGGGGATGGGATGGGGAAGGGGAGGGAGACTTGGTCTTTAGCTTGGGGCCTGGGCAGAGGAGGTGCCCATCAGTGACACAAAAACCTGCGTTCTGCTGTGAGGCCCATGGGATGCAAATGGAAAGTAGATTCCCACTTTTGAGGATCTTGGAGTCTTTGAATGCTGGAGCTAGAGCGACCTTTAGACATTGTTGGCTCCAGTGCTCATTGAGTATGTAGAAAAAGGCCCACAAGGAGCAGTAGATTTGTTCAAGGTTATGCAACAAGATGGTGTGAAGACAGGGCAGGACCGAGGTCCCTGGGTCCCTTGTCTGGTGGTGGTGCCGTCTCTGTTTTCGTACTCCGTCATGCGTCTGCAGCACACTGGAGAGGGTTAGTTTGGAGCCTTTGGGCCCTGACTTTCTGGATGTGGAACTTGCTGGGCTTTGGGATTTTTCTGCCAGCCATTGGATAGGAGCAGAGGACCTGTAGTGTTTTGTGGCAGAGGTCACCCATGGAAGCGATCCGACTGTAAGCACACAGCCAGCTGCTGCCCTAGGTGATGTGGATGGAGCTTAAATGTGTTGTTGTGTGTTCTTCTTCTTTTCCTTTTAAACAAAGTTTTCCCCGCCACACAGGTTTTCAGCCAGCTCGTCTACTCTGAAGTGCTGGGAAGTTCTCATTTCCCTATCTGCAATGGCTGTAAGAGATCTAGGTCCCTAATCAGCTAGGACGAAGGAGGATTTCAAGAACTTAGTTAGGTAATTAGATAATTATTGAAATGGGGGCGTGTGGATCCCAAAACTTAAATAGTCTTGAAGGGAAACTTGGTACCACTTTAAGAGGTAGTCATTCAGCAGCTCTAAAACAATGCAGTCACTACTTTGACTACTGTTGCAGTGTACCTTGTTTGGCGTAGTTGGGGAATGTGGCATTTCAGATCATTGAAGTTTATCTTCTCAAATGCCAAAATTAAAAACAACCCCAAACCTGTTTTTATTGGAGTTGCTTGAAAATTGTATACTTCCCTGCCCTGTTAAACCTTTACGGATGGCCTCCAAAGGGGTTTGAGGGTCTCACCTCTGCTCGGGTGGACCTGGTCCTGTGGTGTGAGTCTATTCTCTCTTCTCACCTCTCTGCCTTCTTCAGAGCTGTCCCTTCCCTGAGACACTGCCCCTGCCCTGATAGATTTCCTCTGTATCTCAAGATTGAGTGACTCTATGTCAAGGACTGAAAATCCAAACCACCACCCTTGGTAAAGTGTTAGGTATGACATAGTCTGAGTGCCTTTCCTGCGGAATAAGGTTCTTGGCTGGCCACCACACCGCCTAAAGAATGTTGTTATTTGTCTTTTAAGGAGAATAAGATCAGAAGTCTGACTTCTAGGCAAGTGGAGAAAGATAATATTTATTCATGGCTTTATGGACTTGATAGATCTTTGAGAACCTACTAGGTGTCAGGCTCCATGGTTGGTACTGGTGTTCAGAACAGTCTTCTCTCACTTGAGGGCACAGTGAGTGCCACGACCGTGTCATTTGTGGTAAATTACACGGGAAGTTAGCTTACCCTCGCAGAGGACGGGAGACAGTTGTTGCTAGCATTTGTACATTCATTAGCCTCCCCCTTCTCCCTGTTGGAAATGTAACTATCCCAGATATACAGCAAATACGTATTCTAGTAACCTGTGATGCCTGAACTGTTCAAGATGATCAACTTAAAATATGAATGTGCTGAATTAAATGCTTTATGGCTAGATGCAGCTTATCTGCATCTAGGGTCTCTGAATTACGCACCCACTTAAAACATTCTGTCACCTCTTCTCTTGGAATAATTAAATTATTTTAATGTCATTCAGATATCTTTTTATCCTAGCCCAGCAGTACCTGGGAGAGAATGACTCAGGATTAATCGTAGTAAAATCATCTTAACTTATATTCCACTAACTCAGAATTGGGGATTATTTGGCAGTTAAAGGCAGAAGTGTGTCATTCCTCTCCTGGAAGAAATGAACAGTAACGATGGGCTCACACAGATCATATTGCTTGTTGCTTAAAAAAGAGATCAAAGGCCGGGCGCGGTGGCTCATGCCTGTAATCCCAGCACTTTGGGAGGCCGAGACGGGCGGATCACGAGGTCAGGAGATCGAGACCATCCTGGCAAACACAGTGAAACCCTGTCTCTACTGAAAATACAAAAAAATTAGCCGGGTGTGGTAGGGGCGTCTGTAGTCCCAGCTTCTCGGGAGGCTTAGGCAGGAGAATGATGTGAACCCAGGAGGCAGCGGAGCTTGCTGTGAGCAGAAATCGTGCCACTGCACTCCAGCCTGGGTGACAGAGCGAGACTCCGTCTCAAAAAAAAAGAGATCAAGTGGTTTTCAGACTCTTTGGAAGTGTTGGCTTATTTGCCAATAAATAATTGCGAATTATTCTTAATGTCCCTTCCCTCAGCTCCACTTTCCAGAGTTTAAATGGAATAACTATGTATAATGTCAAAGTCAGGAAGTTGCATTCGTCAGATATTTTCTGTAAGCCTTCTTTTGCATTTTGATGAAGCTTTAAGAGCTCCTCTCAGGTCCAGGAGGAGATGGTAAACACTAACCACTGGGAGTTCCCATGACACCAACCCTACTATACAGGGTGTGGGGATGTTGTAGGGTGGTTACAGTTCATTCCTTTTCTTCTGTTTAGAATTTTTATTAAAATGATTTCACGTGGCTGGGCATGGTGGCTCACGCCTCCCAGCATTTTGGGAGGCCGAGGCAGGAGGATCATTTGAGGCTAGGAGTTCGAGACCAACCTTGGCAACATGGTGAAACCCCATCTCTATGAAAAGTACAAAAATTAGTCAGGTGTGGTGGCGGGCACCTATAATCCCAGCTATTCAGGAAGCTGAGGCACAGGAATTCTTTGAACCTGGGAGGCAGAGGTTGCAGTGAGCTGAGATTGCGCCACCGCACTCCAGCCTGGGTGACAGAGCAAGATACCATCTCAAAAAAAAAAAAAAATTATTTTGTGCAATGTAGACTTTGCTGTATTTAATATTCTTATAAAAGTATATAAATAAAGGATTCAAGCTAAGCATAAATAAATTTCAGTCCATTCTCTTAAATACAAGTTATTAATCGGTAGAGCTCAAACTAAAGAGGTTTTTCTATAGAATGAAATATTTAGCTCTTTGGGGATTAATTAGTCAGACCCCTTGTTTCCTTTCTGTGGTGCCGGGTCTGATCAGTCCCACTGGGCGTTAGGCAAAGAGAGTGATGAAGTCTTCCTAGGTTTCCCCTCCCTTTCTGTGGTTTCCGTTTCTCGCGCCCACAGTAGCCGCTGGTTACTAACCACTTACGTAGCTGGTGCTGTCCTGAGCTTTCCTCCATTTTTATTTAATCCTCATGCTAACCCTATGTGGTGGCATGGATGAGGAGCTGAGGCTCAGAAGTTACACGGCTTGTCCAGGATCTCGCAGCAAAGCCATAGTCCCTCTGACCTTATTGCTCAGGCTCCTACATGCTCACTGCACTGTTGCATCCTCTGCCTGCCACTGTTGAGCGCACGTCTGTCTCTCTCCCCTGCCTGGCATGAGCTCCTTCAGGGTGCGACATAGATGCCAGGCACATCAGGGACCTGTTAGAAATCGTTTACTGGACATGGCTGGAAGGTTTTGGAGGAAAAGAGGTTGAAATGAACTGAAGCAGGGGTACGTTCTGGGATAGGCTGCCTGTGCCTTCTTTCCATAGATAATGGAAATGTAGCCTCATACTAGAGCAGTCATCTGTCCTGATTCCAGGGGGCACAGCGTGTGTACTGACCGGGCAGCCCTTTGACACGATGAAAGTGAAGATGCAGACGTTCCCTGACCTGTACCGGGGCCTCACGGACTGCTGCCTGAAGACTTACTCCCAGGTGGGCTTCCGTGGCTTCTACAAGGGGACCAGCCCAGCACTAATCGCCAACATCGCTGAGAACTCAGTCCTCTTCATGTGCTATGGCTTCTGCCAGCAGGTGGTGCGGAAAGTGGCTGGATTGGACAAGCAGGCAAAGCTGAGGTGAGTCAAGGACACGTGCTTTCTTTTATTTAAAAAAACCCCACAAAACTGGCAAGGCATGGTGGCTCATGCCTGTAATCCCAGCACTTTGGGAGGCAAAGGCAGGAGAATGGCTTGAGGCTGAGAGTTCAAAACCAGCCTGGGCAACATAGCAAGATCTCCATCTCTACAAAAAATAAAAATTAAAAAAAATCTACTGTTGGAGGGTCACAATTTTACTGACGCCTTATGTGGAAGAACATTTCCTTTTTAAAAAATAACTGCTTTCCTTTTATTTATGAAGTTATACATTGTCATCATATAAAACTTGGAAACCACATATGCACGCCACAGAGGAGACCTGCTCATCATCCACCACTGAGAACGACCCACCCTTCGGTTTCAGTTTGCTCCAGTAGAATGCTGTTCAAATGCAGCTGGCGGTGCTACCTCTCGTCAGCAGACATGCTGCACTAAAACTGTAGATGCCGCTTATGATCCACATTTTAGCTTTTCTTTCATTAGCAAAAAGCAGAGTATTGGAAGAGGTTGTCTGAGCCAGATGAATTTGAGGAGTTTTAGGAAGGGTCGGAAATGTTTGCAAAGATGCAAGGGAACCCACCTTTCTCTGTCCATATCTTCCCAAAACATCAGACTTTGCCCCGTTCTTGGTCTTGCCTTGGGTATTTATTATATAGAGACTAAAAGAGAATTCGGAAACCACTGGGATGTTTAGCTATCCCTGCTTTGAACGTTGATTTTATTTTATACCACTTAAAATTATTATATAAGCTTCAAGACTGCAAAGGGCAGTCTTAGTTATTTCAGTAGGAGTTTGAAACCTGATTGCAGCTGCAGGTCCCACACAACTGAATTCGGTTCCTTGCACACAGCAGCGTTCTCTGGAGGTGCCTGGAGGTCTGAAGGGTGCCCTTTTCCAGGCAGGAATTCCGCCATGATGAGTAGAGCTTGAGGCTTGGGACTGGATACGATTGCCCAAGAAGACAGTGTAGACAGCGAGGAGGGCTGAGCATGAATGAGATGAGCCTCCAGCACAGAAGGGGCAGACAGGAAGGCAGTAAAGAAACAAGCAGGGCACAAACCAGGAGAGTGTGGCGTGCCATGATGGAGACTGAATGAACAGAAGCAAAAACCACAGGCGACTACAGTTCCCTGTTGAAGGAGAGACACTCTATTAGAGAAGACCTGGACTTCATTTCAGTTCAGTTTCCTTAGCAAAGGACAAAATGGGGAGGGAAGACAGGGAAACAGTAAGCAGCCACGTGAGATTCTGGAGAAGACCTGTGTCTTCTGAGCAAAGCAGCCCCTCCAGCCGCAGGACAGACAGTGACTTCTGTCTTGCATGAGCGAAACCACTGGGGATCTGACCCTGCCTGCCCCTCCACTTTCTTGCTTCCTTAGCCTGTGAACAAAGTGAAGGACAGGTAAGAGCATATTGCTTTTCTGCTGAGAACAATCTAATACCTTACAGCTGCATTTCCCCACACTACTTTCAGAACATTGAATTGCTGGGTGTCCTTAAGAAAGAGTTGGTAAATTACGTCACAGTGTCTCTCTCATGAAGAATCACTCTGGGTACATCTATTTCATGTAATGTATGTGTTATTTAGTTCATTAAAGATGCTTAAAGCTGGGCACAGTGGCTCACGCCTGTAGTCCCAGCACTTTGAGAGGCTTAGGTGGGCAGATTACTTGAGCCCAGGAGTTTGAGACCAAGTTGAGCAACATGGCAAAACCCCGTCTCTACAAAAAATACAAAACTTAGCTGAGTGTGGTAGCACACGTCTGTGGTCCCAGCTACCGGGGAGGCTGAGGTGGGAGGATTGCTTGAGCTCAGGAGGCAGCGGTTGCAGTGAGATGACACCACTGCACTCCAGCCTGGGCAACAGAGCAAGACCCTATCTCTCAAAAAAAGAAAAGATGCTTAGTTGTTTTGCAGTAAATAAACCATCCTGATTAACCTTGTCTAATCCAGTGCTCATCTTTTTTGAGCTTGGGCCTTTTTTTTCTTTTTCCATTCTGAGGAACAGTGTTTGTCTGTTACCTGTTGGGGAAATGCTCTCTTAGGGTCTACAAAGCTCTGACATGTATATCATGTCTCTGTAGCCCTCACCATGATCCTGTGAGAAGAGCAAGGCAGATGTTCTCTCTCTAAGGGATGGAGGAACTGAGGTGCCGATATTGACATGCGCAAGGTCACCCCGCTAAGGACTTGGACTTGTGTCCTCTGAGCTCCTGCCCAGTCTCCTTTCCATCAGACCACGGTTGGGGGTCTGGAATGTTTTATAAGGGTCAGTTCTAGAGAGAAGATTAATCAGGAGCAGTGAAAGGAAAGAACTGCTTGTGAGAGCCTGTGGTGAATTTCTGTAATCACATTGTAAATATTTGTCTGTTCCCGGTTTCAACATGACCTAGAGTGTTGTTCTGCTTTGACGTTTTGCTGGACAGGGTCTTACACAGCAGGAGTGCTCAGGTACATGTTTGTTGAATATATGACAAACGGATGATTCTTACAAAATCCCATCCGATACTTATTACCATTTCAATTCCAGTTCTACACATTCGTACTCCGTGCAGAACCAGGGGCCCATGCACCTCCTTCTGTGCACTAGTCGATGAAAGTGTTTATTGGAAAGCCAAAGTCCACTGCATATCTGATTTGACCGTGTCCTTGCACTATAATAATGTGCTTGGTGTTCGTTCAGATGTCTGAGCCATTATTATATCTTCAACTCAATAGACTTCTACATTTATTGACTGCCACCTTTGTCCTGGCAAACTTGGCAGACCCTGGTTAATGCTCCTAATTGACTATTGCCTGTCAGCAGGCTAACAGAGAGTCCCTGAGGGAGGCCAACTGTGGGTCTGCAGGCTGACTGAAAGACAGCAGAAACCATTTTAAGCTTTGGTTCTAACAAGCTGCTAAGGAGTGAAGTGGGGGAAAGGAGTGGACTGAACAGCATTGGATGGTTTCCACAAGCCATAAAAGCGTGTGCAAGTACATTTGTGTACCTGGTTCTTCTTTGTTAATGGTTTTAGGCTTAATTCTGTAACATCAAAAGGAAGTCCGCACTGCAAGCAGTGTCTTCCTACTGAAAGAAAGCCCCACTCCGGGCCAAGTCTTCTGAAAGATTTGGGTGTATCAAAGGTCAGCTCAGCCTCTGGGAACCCCCCCTTGCATCTGGCCATGGCAGAGAAGCTAGACCGCCAGGGACTAGCAAACCAGGACCAAGACTAGCACCACCTTTATTTTACACTAATCTTTGACAGTGGAAAAACTTTAGTACCCCTGAATATGGTAGGTCCATCTGTACTTTTTTTTTTTTTCTTGAGAATGGAATCTCACTCTGTCGCCAGGCTGGAGTGTAGTGGTGCGATCTTGACTCACTGCAACCTCTGCCTCCCGGGTTCAAGCAATTCTCCTGCCTCAGCCTCCCGAGTAGCTGGGACTACGGGTGTGCACCACCATGCCCCCCTAATTTTTGTATTTTAGTAGAGATGGGGTTTCACCATGTTGGCCAGGATGGTCTTAATCTCTTGACCTCATGATCTGTCCACCTCGGCCTCCCAAAGCGCTGGGATTACAGGTGTGAGCCACCGCGCCCGGCCCTGTCTGTGCTTCTGCTCAGTTTGGAGAAAAATTGTTAGGGGATTATCTCTCTACCTGGGTAGTTAACTGAGGAGATTCCCACCCACCCTTGGGGGTTTTTGGAAATGTGTGAGGGCGATCTTGGCTGTCCAGTGAGAGCACAATGCCAGCATTGAATGGGTGTCAAGGAACCAGTTCAGTCCTTCCTGCCCAAAGAAGGATTGTCCCACCCCAAATGCCAGCCATGATCCATGATGCAACACTCTTCCGGGGCTGGAAGGGACCTTCTATCCCGACTCCCGTGAACCATGAACTCACAGAGAAGTCTTTCTTTTGAAACACTTCTCAGACTTTTCCCCATATTCATTTTTTTTTTTTTTTTTTTGAAAGAGTCTCACTGTGTCACCCAGGCTGGAGTGCAGTGGCGTGATCTTGGCTCACTGCAACCTCCGTCTCCCTGGTTCAAGCGCTTCTTGTGCCTCAGCCACTGGGGTAGCTGGGATTACAGGCGTGCACCACCAGGCATGGCTAATTTTTAGTAGAGATGGGGTTTTGCCGTGTTGGCCAGGCCTCGAGTGATCTGCCTGCCTCGGCCTCCCAAAGTGCTGGGGTTACAGGTGTGAGCCACCATGCCTGGCCTCCCCATATTCTTGAACTCTTACTGGATTCCAGTTTCATAACCCTGCTAGTGATCTTTGGCAGCTGGTACTAAATCCAAACAGGAGGCGAATGTTTCTGTGTTTGTATTTGTGCATTCATCGCGCTGCCTAGTTTAGATTTCCAGTTTAGCCATTTCACCTAATACCACTGAGCTTGCAGACTTGTACTGGCTTCACCCACTCCCGTGGCACCATTTTACCCTCTTCTGTGTTGCTGAGGTGGTAGGTCATCAGCTGAACTGGAAAATCTTTTTGCGATGCAGCAACTTTTGCTTAAAATTTTTTCTGGGTTTTCATCTGTGGCAGTTACATTGCACATCTGACTGCTCCAGGTTGGATTGTGGGCATGTGGGGATAGTCTTAGAGCCTAGTTTTATTTAAAACTTAGGGCAAATACACTGAAGTATTAATAGGGCGTGTTTTTCAGTGGGGGACTATGGGTAATATTTTTCTCCTTGCCTTTGGGTTTTTTTGTGGAGTTTTATTTTGTTGTGTCGCGATGTATCTTGGCTTTGGCTGCTGTAACAGAATACTACAGACTGAGTGACTAAAACAAACATTTCTCATAGTTCTAGGGGCTGAAAAGTCTGAGATCAAGGTTCCAGCAGATCTGGTGTCTGATGAGGGCTTGTTCTTAATTTGAACATAGCCATCTTCTCATTGTGTCCTCATATGGCAGAGAGTGAGCGTCTCTGGCCTCTTCTTCTCAGGGACTAATCCCATCACAATGGCCCTGGCCTCATGACCTCATCTATACCTGACTATTCCCAAAGGCCCCATCTAACACCATCACCTTGGGGGAATAAAATTCAGTCCATAGTGCTGTGTGTAATCAAAAGAATAGGGGTGTTGCAGTCAGGAAGACCTGGGTTCACATCTTAGCACTGCCACTTAGTAGCTGTGTGACTGGCCACATTATCTCATCTCTGTCACTTCCCATAGGGAATTGGGGTGCTACTGTCTGCCTTACAGGGTTGTGGGATCCTTAGATGAAACAGCACATGCAAGTTTCCTTCCTTTCATCATTTTTTACACATGGAGGTCTCTCTTTGTTGCCCAAGCTGGAATGCAGTCATAGCACTGTAGCCTAGAACACATGGACTCAAGTGCTCTTCCCACCTGAGTCTCCTGAGTAGCTGAAATCACAGGTTCATGCCCTCACACCCGGCTCCTTACCCTGCTTTATCACCAGGGTGCCCTCCATGTGGTGGGTGCCGAAGGAATGAAGAAGCTGAGGGGTAACTGTCTGCTTGTGTGCTTTCAGTGATCTGCAGAATGCAGCTGCCGGTTCCTTCGCCTCTGCCTTTGCTGCACTGGTGCTCTGCCCCACGGAGCTTGTGAAGTGCCGGCTGCAGACCATGTATGAGATGGAGACATCAGGAAAGATAGCCAAAAGCCAGAAGTAAGCACCACTTGGGCACAAACATCAGGTCTCTATTGCCCTAGTGAATTGGATGATTTCTCATTTTATATTGTACTAAAGTGGCAGATGTGGAAGCCGATTTATCTACTCAAAATATTGTTTCTAGAATGCTTTCCCCTATCAGTCAGAGATTTTCTGAAAGGATTGGCTGTGATTAGACCCACCATCCACTGCACAGAAAGTCTTAGACAGATATTTAATACCCCAGAACTGGAGAAACCAGGAGCTTAACACCCTTTTTGACCTCTTGGAAACATGAGGCATGATCTTCATCCATTTTTGGAGGTACATAGTGGGTGGCTTTTGAACTTTGCCTTAGACCTGAGCCTTCATAAGTGCCAATTTGGATTCTGAGATGAATATTTGATGCCCATTTCCAGGTTTCACATGGGTATTCAGGCTGATTGCCCCAGTTCCTAGAGGTAGCTTTCCTTACCCCCACTTATCCCCAGTCCTTCAAGTGTACCTGCAAATGGTCCAAGTTCTGAGAACATTAATCAATACTTTTGTAAGCATAGCTACTCTTCAATGATTAAATCACTCTCTAGCTCACTCTTGAAAACACATTCCCATTATCCTCTGAGAGTGCTGTGTCATACACAATTTGATTTACTTGAATTGGAAAGCAATTTATTATCCTTGTTAATTTATTATGCCTTATTAATTGCAAAACTTGCCTACTTACCTTGACATCTGGCCGAGTTCTGACCAAGGATATTGCTGTGGTTAACTCAAAGCCTATAAATCTGCTGGAAAAAAGCAGTAGATAAATTGACCATTTTCAGGGATCAGTCCCCACTCAGTGAGAATGGGGTTTGGAAGAGTGCCCTGTTTTCTACACCCTTGAGACACATTACAACCAACTTGAATCTAATATTTATTGCATAGAAGTCCAAGAGTGTAAGTCTTTAAAACTTTTTATTCAAATATACACATAGTATCATGAATGCACATGTAAGTCAGAAGTATGCAGTTCTGTATTTAGTGATACAATTTATGTGCCTTTGTAACCTGTGTCCAGATGAACAAATAGAACATTAACAACACCCAGGAAGCTGCCCTCATGTCCCTTGGAAGTAATTCAAGGTAATTAAAAGATAGTAATAGTTATATCCAAAGTACTTAGGCAGATCAACACCTTGAATTATCAGCTGACTTTGTATTTGAGGTCTAGCACTGTTCACACAAAGCATATGGTATGGTAACTTAGGGCTAAGCCTCAGATGTGTTGAGCTGGATTACTTTTGTTAAATTCCATGTAGCAGTGCTGCAGGAAGGGCTGGCTGATGGGGAATACCTGACAGTGCCTTCTGAAGCTCTCAGAAGGAAAATAGTTATTAAACGTCTGTGGCCTTTATTACCTTGGGACTTGATCCTTTATCTATCCAAGCCAAGTCCCCTTCTCGCTGAGAACAAAGTGAGGAGAGAGGGATTCACTGAGTTGCACTGAGTATGTGATTTCTTGGCCTGTTTTTAGCAGGGATAAACCTGCCCTGGTAGCCCCCATTATGAACGGGAGTCAGACAAAAAGTTTTCTGTGTTCTGGCTGCTACAGGAGCAGGGCTGTGATCTGCTTAGAAGAAATTTTCCTGCATCCCTGGTGCTCTGAGAA
The DNA here is from genome assembly GCF_000951035.1 of Colobus angolensis palliatus. Taxonomy (NCBI): domain Eukaryota; kingdom Metazoa; phylum Chordata; class Mammalia; order Primates; family Cercopithecidae; genus Colobus; species Colobus angolensis. Next base: position 1,276,536 of record NW_012115311.1, on the reverse strand, counting down.
ATAAATTCTTGGTGCTTCTGCATAACAGGAGCTATAACTTGTTCTCAGAATTGGTCTTGCCTTCAAACAACATTTACTCCTTCACTCATTTCTCTGCACTAAAACAAAACAAATCCTATAAGCACCTGAACAGATTTCCCAAAAACACACCAGAAAGATTGAGGAAATAGGAATCACGGCGATAAGGGACCGGGCAATACAATGCCATTTTATGCTTGCTGAGTTTAGATAATTCCTTCCTGTAAATAAATTTCCTTCCCACAGAAGGATGCCTTGTAGTCTCAGTTCCTGGCTCTTCATTTAGAAAATCAGCTTCTTCCTTGCTAGTGCTTGATCAGATCTGTTAACTGGTTGCAAATGCCCTTGTCCTTTCTTCCTTCCCACCTGCCATAACCGTGCTCTTTGTGTTTCCTCCCAGTACAGTGTGGTCTGTCATCAAAAGTATCCTTAGGAAGGATGGCCCCTTGGGCTTCTACCATGGACTCTCAAGCACTTTACTTCGAGAAGTACCGGGCTATTTCTTCTTCTTTGGTGGCTATGAACTGAGCCGGTCCTTTTTTGCATCAGGGAGATCAAAAGATGAACTAGGTAAATGTGTTTGCATTGACAGCAGTGGGGTGTGATGGTGTTTGCTCCTTACAGGTGTGGTTTCTGTGGATTCTCTGTGGATTCCTTTGTGCTCTCCTCCCCACATTGGTGGCTGCATCTGGCACAGGGAAGCTTCTGGATGCCAGAAGGTAACATGGTGGCAGGCAGTTGATAGCACCCACCCTCCAGGCCTGATAGTTTCCTTAGGACAGGGCCTGAAGCAGTACATCCCAAACTTTCTTACTGGAATAAAGTTTGTTAGTTTTTCTGGATCTATTTTAGGGGAGAAGAAATCCAGAAATGACTTTCCCAATTGGGGAATCACCTATAAATAATCTTGAAATAAACTTAAAACTTGGTAATCTTAATAGTGTTTTGAGAGCTGCGGAAACCATAGTTCTTTGTAGCTTATCATGTTTAGCTGGTTGGTATTACTACATGCGATGTTTGGCTCACATAAGTGAGTTTTTCTTACCATCTCCCTCAGTGTGTTGAATCTATCCTGGGGTTAGACAAGCTCTCAGACTTACCTGCTATGTTTAATAAAAACAATTTTGGCTTTTAATGGTAAAGGAAGAATCAGGGCTATTAAAATGCTTAGGAGTGAGAAAGTTGAAAAAAGACATAGATTGTGTTTGGCCTGTCTTGTAGGGGGTTGCCACTCAGCTGGAGGCCTGCTGGTTCATGTGGGCCAGCCCTCAATACCTCAGTGACCAAACTAAATATAACCCTCACTAGGGCTTCTTGTACTTGGCATGACCCAGGGGTAGACCTGGGCTACAAAACAAAACCTTGTGTTCTTAGAGCTTGGTAACAAGAGCTTTGACAGTTTCCTCAAAGAATTGTATTCTGCAGCATTAGCATTTTTATTTTCATCTACCTGCAGTAGAGTGACCTCTGGAAATGTCACATCAGCTGTTCTTGAGACAAAATACCATTTGCTATTTTTTTTTTTTCTCTAGGCCCTGTCCCTTTGATGTTAAGTGGTGGAGTTGGTGGCATTTGCCTCTGGCTTGCTGTATACCCAGTAGATTGTATCAAATCCAGAATTCAAGTTCTTTCCATGTCTGGAAAACAGGCAGGATTTATCAGAACCTTTATAAATGTTGTGAAAAATGAAGGTGAGTAAATACCTGTTTTTCAAGCATCCATATACATCTTAAAATCTGAGATATGGGCCAGGCACGGTGGCTCATGCCTGTGATCCCAGCACTTTGGGAGGCCGAGGTGGGCAGATCACGAGGTCAGGAGATTGAGACCATCCTGGCTAACACGGGGAAACCCCGTCTCTACTAAAAATACAAAAAAGATTAGCCGGGCGTGGTAGTGGGCACCTGTAATCCCAGCTACTGGGGAGGCTGAGGCGGGAGAATGGCGTGAACCTGGGAGGCGGAACTTGCAGTGAGCCGAGATCGCACCACTGCACTCCAGCCTGGGCGACAGAGCAAGACTCCGTCTCAAAAAAAAAAAAAAGAAAAAAAACTGAGATATGAACTTCTCTGTTTTGATTGTAAAAAGAAAGAGGACAGTAACACAGAAACTTTGTGTCCCAAATAGAGCACAGATACCTTGTCTATTACTCATAGTAATCCTCCGTTAAATCTGTATGACAGGTAAAGTTTTACAAAGTATTTACACCTTCCTCCCTTATCTAATTCAATCTTGATAACCACCCTGGGCAGCACTAATACTATAAACAGGTCTCCGGCTTCAAGGTTGGTGCTCCTGCCACTGCCCAGGTGAAGCTGCAGAGCTGCTGCCACCTCTGTCTCCATGGTTGCCTCCGTCTGGCCATCTCAGGCCTCAGCTCTGCCGCATCCATGTACTAAGCGTGAACCAAGCATGGAATTGGAGTGTGTTACCTGAGCATCAGTCAGTTTTGCCAGGAGACCTGATACTTGGCCTTGTTTCTGTTAGTCTGTTTAGGGAAACGGGGAATGCATCCTTCCATGACTTGTTGGTTTCCAGCACTGCTGTCTGGGTTTGCCTGTGTAAATATACCTGTGCTGTGCAGCTGCGTGGGTGTCCCCAAAGGAGGGATTGTTGCAGTCTTTGATCGCCCTTTTATTTGCTAGGAATAACGGCCTTATATTCTGGACTGAAACCTACTATGATTTGAGCATTCCTTGCCAATGGAGCACTATTTTGGCCCACGAATATAGCAGGAAGTTGATGATGAACCAGTGGGAAGCATACTGAAGTGTCTTGGTGGGCCTGAGCCAAGCACAGGTGTTTGAGGACTACAGTTCATCTCAGGGTTTCTTGGAGTACAAGACCAGTGGGAAGTTATTCTGATTTCTTGGGGATTTTGCTTTTTGTCTTCCCTTCTACCCTACATCTTAAACTTCACGGAAGAACCTCTATTTTGCATCATATCATTTCTGCCCATAATTGTACTGAAATAGAAAAGTCACTGCTCTTGCTCTTGGTAAAATATAGAGTGGTCAGTAGCCTTATGCGCCTAATTCAAAAGGCAGAATATAGTTCCTACAACCTCCACTTGTACATGCAATTTGGACAGTTATGTGTTGAGGGAAATACAGTTTGGTTCCATGTTTATTTCAAATATCACAAAAACCCAGAGGTGATCATTTCTCATGAAGATGCTTATAAATGGTTGCTTAACCCATTCTAGATGTAGGGTCTGCTTAATGGGTGTACTTTTCTAAGTGGTTGATTATTATTACTATTTTTTTTGATATGGAGTCTCACTCTGTCACCCAGGCTAGAGCGCAGTGGCATGATCTCAGCTCACTGCAACCTCTGCCTCCTGGGTTCAAGCAATTCCTTTACCTCAGCCTCCCGAGTAGCTGGGATTACAGGTGCACACCACCATGCCCAGCTAATTTTTTTTTGGTATTTTTTGTAGAGACGAGGTTTCACCATGTTGTCCAGGCTGGTCTCGAACTCTTTACCTCAAGTGATTTGCCCACCTCGGCCTCCCAAAGTGCTAGGATTACTGGTGTGAGCCACCATGCCTAGCTAGTGGTTGAATTTTTAAAAAAAGTGTTCATGGGGTACTTGAAAACTAAAATATTCTTCTAGATTTGTAAGACAGTATACCTGCATACTGGTGTGGCTTCCACACTTGAGTAAAAGCTTCAGAGTAGGCATCCTAGATTTCCCCAAGATGCTCTACTCTTAAAATAGTACCATTCATTTTCTTGGTGGGATCATATTCCACACTGACTGTATTGCTAGGGGTGGCCCAGAGGGTCAGGCCTTTGGGAAATAGCACGGCCTTTACCAGCTTCCCTTCTCTCCCGAAGAACTTCCCCTCTTGGGCTTTAGATTGAGGAAGGGGCTGAGTGGTGGGCAGTGCTGCTGTGCTTTGATGAAGACCCATGTGGCTGGCAACAGCTCTTACCTTTTGTCTCTGGGTCCTGGCCTGGGTAGGATTCCTGGGTGTTCTGTTGGCTCATTTGGGGCCATCAATCCACTTTGGACCACTCACTGTCTGCTCTGCCTCCACCAATCAGAAACTCTTCCAAGGAACAGTGAGAGCTGAAGCCTTCTTTCCTCTTTGGTGATTGTGTGACTGTGGGTGAAATCCTTTCTCAAAGAGAACTAGAAAGAACTCAGTAATTGTACTCCATAGTGAGTTATGTCAGGGCTGACCCATCCTGAAGCCTATCTTGCCATGCTTTTACAGCGTTGGAGGCTTTTCCATTTGGTACTGGCAGTCAGTAAGTCTTAATGATGACTGTATATGGGATATGAGTTTATAAAGCAGTGCAACATAAGCAATTGTAGGCCAGGCACGGTGGCTCACGCCTGTAATCCCAGCACTTTGGGAGGCTGAGGCGGGTGGATCACAAGGTCAGGAGTTCAAGAACAGCCTGACCAACATGGCGAAACCCCATCTCTACTAAAAATACAAAAATTAGCCGGGCGTGGTGGCGTGCGCCTGTAATCCCAGCTACTCAGGAGACTGAGGCAGGAGAATCACTTGAACCCGGGAGGCGGAGGTTGCAGTGAACTGAGATTGTACCACTGCACTCCAGCCTGGGTGACACGGCGAGACTTTATCTCAAAAAAAAAAAAAAGAAAAGAAAAGCAATTGTACTTAACCATGCCATATATATGTGTTCACTGACCACAAATTCACTGACCAACCAACCAAACTCCACACTTCATCTGATCCCCCATAGACTTGGGGATGGACAGCTGTTCTTTGGCCATATGGTATAAGAGGGTCATTCTTGTCACTACTAAAGTTAACCTCGTCATTTTGTGCTGCTCCAAGACCAACAGGGTATCTTCCAATAAAGTGTTCCTAAGCAGCCTGTATACTGAGTGCAAGCAGGCTAACAATTTGAATAAGAGTCCATACCATGTGTTTCTGTCAGCAGAATGTACATGTTGTACAAAACCTCCAGGTTCCTTAAGCTTTTTGCTGTCCATGAATCCTCTGTGGCAACTGTAGTCATAGAGCCAGAAGCCAGAGGGTCAGGGATATGAGGGACTGACAGACAGCAGGGGCCATCTGGGGAGGAGATCCCTGTCATGTCTCTTGTGCCACAGGGCTATTATGGCTGGTCTTCCATTTGCTTTTTCTTTCTTTAAGTGAAAACCATTTTTCTACTTTACTTTTCTCTCCATACTTAAATGGTCAGTAGCTACTGAGTGGTGCTTTATCTGAATAGGCCTGGATTGAAGCAAAATATAAATGGGACTGGCTTTCCACAGGAAGTAAACTGCTTCAGAGCCCACAGTCCCCTGCTCAGTGCCCAGAAACAAGTCAGTCATCCCTGTTGGCAGTAAATCTTCCCACAGGCCGTCTATTAGAGATTTAACTATATATCTTCAATAGAAAGAGTCTGAGGCAAGTGGGAGTGAGGAATGGAAGCTTAGGTCAGGAGAATGTTTTTTCATTCTGTTTGCTTAATTCAGAGTCCGATTTGTGCTATTTCATACCTGTACTCCAGGCAGAAATATAACTTGAAAGTACTGTGTCTAAAGAAATTTCAGTGTTCTATCATTAAATTATTTACTTAATATTTGAGTCTGATGAATTTCATTGAAGTTCTTTACATCCATGTTAGGAACCAACTGGCAGGAATGTTGAAGAGTGATGTGTAGTAGTGTTTCAAGGCAGCGGTTTTATTGCAACAAGCATTGTATTCAGTCAGCAAGACACCTGATGTAATTTCACTATAGGTGACAAAAATATTTCTATGCACTGAAGTTATGGAACTTGGCTCACTAGAATTACTTTCTCCCTCCACCTGTTTTTATCCCTCTATTTTAAAAAATAGTTAAACTGTCTCCTCTTAAGTTTTGGATGATTCCATTCCAAGTTACTAAATTCTACTTAAGAAAACACATATCTGAAGTGCCAAGATGGCTGACTAGAAGCAGCTCGTGTGCGCAGCTCTCACAAGAGGAGACAGAGTGGTGAGTGAACACAAGCTCTTCAGGTTGATCATCCAGCAGGCTGTGTTGGGATTCATCGAGGAAGCAGTGGTGAGTCACAGAGAGCAGAGGGGAGTAAGGCAGGACAGCCGCCCACCTGGGATTGGTGGAGAGCAAGGGGAGGCTCCCTACAGCAGGGAAAGGGTGAGTGAGTGAAGGCTCCTGGGGACACACACTTCTGCCATGGACATTTGCAATCCCCGGGCACAGGAGATCGTCCATGACTCCACTTGCCCTCCCCCCGCCACACACACACCCTGGGGCTCTAGACTGACACACAGAGCTGCTTGGAGTCTGGGCAGAGCCACTGCTCAAGCCAATCTGGATCCCTGAGCTGCTATGGCCCCAGCTGCCATAGTCCGGCTAAGGTAGGCCAGGCTTTCTCATGTGCCCCTAGGATAGGGGCCATCTCCGTGGTGCTGAGGGGTGGATAGACTGCAGGCCTCACCTCTGCTGCACCTTGCCAGGCAAGGCCCACTGGCCTGGGCCTCTATCGCAGCCATCCTACCCCCTGCCTGTACACTCCATCTGGTCACAGCCCTCATTTCTCTGGGATGGAGCTCCCAGAAGTAACCAACAGACCCTCTGCCCTGCCATGGCCTATGCCCCTGCTGCCCTCAGGCTGGAGAGGGAGCAAAAAGCCCAACAGCTGCCATGAGCCTCCAGCCTGCCACAGCTGGCATATGGAAAGGCAACCCAGACCGTTTTCCACATGAGTCTCTGGTCCTGCCGCTACTCACTGGGCAGGATGCCTCCTGGCTTGGGCCCCCAGCACAGCTCCTGTCTGATCACCAGTTGGTGGTGGCTCTGTGTTTCTCTGGGAGGGAGCTTCCAGAGACAACTGACAGGCCTCTGCAGTTGCTGCCACCACAGTACCCACTCTTGCTTCCCTCAGGCTAGGGAGAGGGCAAAGAGCCTGACTACTTTCTCAGCATCCTACAGAGAGGAGGCCAGACTGTCTTCTAGGTCGGGTTGCCTGACCTCCCTGCTCTTCAGGCAGGGCCCCCAGCTTGGGCCCAGCCGCACAGCTGCCCCAACCCTGGCTGATAACAATTGGCTATGGTTTTGCATTTGTCTGGGGTAGAGTCCCCAGAGGCAACTGATAGGCCCTCTGCCATTGCCACTGCCCGGGTCTACACTCCTGTTGTCCCTAAGCTGAGGAGGAAACAAAAAGCCTGAGCTTGCCTTGGGGCTGCAGTGTGGCAGCTTGGGAGTGCCAAGGCGAGATCTGTAGCAGGCACTAGAGCAGGAGAGGAGCCCACACTCTCAGAGTACTGAGAGGGCTGTTACATGAACCTGTGGGCTACCACAGCAGTGGGTGTGCCTCCCTATGCAGGGCCAGCTGGCTGGAAAAGGGTGGCCTATTTCCCTACCGCAGCCTCTGCCTGAGGGAGCACACCTGACAAAAGAAACACGGGCACAGTGCCATTGGTTGGAAGGGGCTCCCCCAGGGCCCAAGAGCGGACCTGATGAGGTGGTCACCCTCTTCCCACTGTACCGCAGAGCACAGCCAGAAACACCAGGAAATACAGAGAAGCCCAGTGGCTAAGATCTGTCTACTGACCATTACTCCTAAGTGCCATCTACTGGAATTCAGCCTAAACTACAAAAATAGTTTGCTGATATACCTTCCTGTAAAACCAAGGTAAAAATTCAAGCACAAATAGAGACCCTGCACATAGTCTTGGCCCTCGGAAAACATGAAGAAATGCAGCCAACTGACTATGCTCAACTTACACCACAGTTAAAGGAATACCAACCCTCTCAGATGAGAAAGAATCAGCACACGAACTCTGGCAATTCAGAGAGCCAGAGGGTCCCCTTACCTCGAAATGAGTCCACTAGCTCCCTAGCAATGGTTCTTAACCAGTTGGAAATGGCTGAAATGACAGATGTAGAATACAGAATCTGGATGCCAAGAAAGCTCATCAAGATTCAGAAGAAAGCTGAAAACGAATCCAAGGTTTCCAGTAAAGTGATCCAAGAGCTGAAAGATGAAATAGCCATTTTAAGAAAGAACCAAACTGAACTTCCATAGCTGAGAAATTCACTGTAAGAATTTTATAATACAATTGGAAGTATTAACAGCAGAACAGACCAAGCTGAGGAAAGAATCTCAGAGCTCTTGTAACCAACTCAGACAAAAATAAAAAAAGAATTTTAAAAAATGAGCAAAACTTCTGAGAAATATTGGATTATGTAAAGAGAGCAAGTCTATGACTCATTGGCATTCCTGAGAGAAAAGGAGAGAGAATCAACACTTGGAAAATATATTTGAGGATACAGTTTATGTCACTTTCCCTAATCTTGTTAGAAAGGTTGACATGCAAATCCAAGAAATACGGAGAACCCAAGCTAAATACTATATAAGATGGTCATCCTCAAGGCACATCGTCATCAGATTCACCAAGGTCAATGGAAAAGGAAAAAGTCTTAAAGGAAGCAGAAGAGAAGGGCCAGGTTATGTACATGGGGAAGCCCATCAGGCTAGCAGCAGACTTTTCAGCAGAAACCTTACAAGCCAGAAGAGACTGGGGACCTGCTTTCAGTGTCCTTAAAGAAAATAAATTCCAATTAAGAATTTCATATCCCACCAAAAAGCTTCATATGTGATGGAGAAATAAAATGCTCAGAGAAACAAGCACTTAAGGAATTCATTTCAACTAGACCAGCCTTATAAGAGATCCTTTAGAAAGTGCTAAACGTGAAATTGGAAGAACCTGCTACCACAAAACACGTTTAAGCATATAGCTCATAGGCAATACAGAACAACCACACAAACAAGTCCATACAACAGCCAGCTAACAACATGATGACAGGATGAAAATCTCACATATCAGTACTAACCCTGAATGTAAATGGGCTAAACTCCTCACTTAAAAGGCAAAAAGTGACAGTCTGGATCAAAAGACAAGACTCAATCATCTGCTGTCTTCAAGAAACGCTCCTCACTCCTAATGACATCCACAGGCTGAAAGTAAAGGGATGAAGAAAGTTCTATCATGCAAATGGAAAACAAAAAAGAGCAGGAGTCGCTATTCTTATGTTAGATAAAACATGTTTTTAACCAATAAAAAGGACAAAGAAAGGCATTATAGAATGTTAAAGGGCAAAATCCAACCAGAAGACCTAGCCTAAATATGTACACACCCAATACTGGAGCACCCAAATTCATAAAACAAGTTTTTCTTGGCCTACAAAAAGATTAAGACAACCACACAATAATAGGAGATTTCAACACCCCACTGACAGCAATAGACAGATCACTGAAGTAGAAAACTAACTCTGTGCTTAAACTTGACAGTTGACCAATTGGACCTGATAGATATCTACAGAACACTTTACCCAATAAACACAGAAGATACATTCTCATGTGCTCACAGAACATAATGTAAGATCAACCACATGCTTGACCATAAAAGCAAAGCCTCAATACATTCAAAAAGTTTGAAATCACACCAGGCACACACTCTGACCACAGTGCAACAAAAATAGAAATCAGTATCAAGAAGATCTTTCAAAAATACATAAATACATAGAAATTAAATAACTTGCTCCTGAATCACTCCTGGGGTGAACATTTAAATTAAGGCAGAAATAAAAAAATTCTTTCAAATTAATGAAAATAGGGACAAAACATATCAAAATCTCTGGGATGCAGCTAAAGCAATGTTAAGAGGAAAGTTTACAGCACTAAAGGCCTTTGCCAAGAAGGTAGAAATATCTGAAGTTAATATTCCTACTTTGCACTTAAGGGAACTAGAAAAAAAAAGAATAAACGAACCCCAAAGCTGGCAGAAGAGAAACAACTAAAATTAGAGAAGCATGAAATGAAATGTTTTTTGAGGTGCTGTTTTGTTTTTTTTTTTTGAGACTAGATGCAAAAATCCACACAAAAGATCAATTAAACCAATAATTAGATTTTTTTAAAAAAAAACAAGATTGATAGGCTGATAGCTAAACAAAGAACCAAATAAGTGCAATCAGAAATGACAAAGATGACATTACAACCAATCCCACAGAAATACAAAAGATCCTCAGAGAATACTATAAACAACTCCATGCAAACAAATTATGTCACCTAGAGGAAATGGATAGGCCAGGCACGGTGGCTCATGCCTGTAATCCCAGCATGAACCCGGGAGGCGGAGCTTGCAGTAAGCCGAGATCGCGCCACTGCACTCCAGCCTGGGCGACACAGCGAGACTCCCATCTCAAAAAAAAATGAACATGGTGTTTTAAAGGAAAAAAACTGTATCCTTTAGCAAGAACCACTTTTGAGGAACAGCATCAAATGAAGCTCCACATAGCTCTCCAACATCAAATGAAGCTCCACCCAGCTCTCACTATTTGAGGGACTTTGCTCATGTTAGAAGAAAAAGCTTATTGTTTGTATACATCCAAGAAAAAAAATTGTAAAAAATTTCCATCAAATCCAAAGTTCACTCTATCAAAATCCATTAAATGTTTTGCGTTGCAAGTATGTAGGCCAGAGGTTTAATTTGCCGTTGCCTTGCTGGACTTAAGGAGTTATTAGATCCAGTCCACATCTGATGAAAAGATTAGGACTGGATGTAACAATAACTATCAATTCATGCCGCATATAATCACAGCAACTTCTTCAACTCTCACCTAAATCATTTAAAAAATATTTTCTCCTTTTGTATTGAAGAGTATGGTTGATTAGAAAAAATCTCAATTTTTCACCACCACAGAACAAATGCTACTTATAGTGGAGAACTTCTAGACTGAGAAATGAGTTTCCAAATATGGTAGAAGGTTTTTTGGAACAAAAGCCCAATTAATAACTTTTCAGAAAGTTTTCCCAATTCAGTTATTAGAAAGCCACATTTAAATGGGAGGTTATTACTTAATGATATTTTTTAGCTGTAGTCCTTAATACTTATTGTGTCTTATAACTTCTCCTAGATACGTGTGTCAGTCAGCTTTTCAGCTAGCTGAAGCCTCCCTAGGTCCTGCCTTACTTTAGCACAAAATTTGGTGATGGTTTGTCATTGGTAAATCAGCACCTGCTGAGGACCTGACATACTGAAAGTACTGAGCAGACTCATATTGAACTTCTTTGAGAGGAATTTACTACCACACTAAAAATCTGATTATAATACTTTTGAACTCATAACACAGTCCTATGGCATGGACCTTGAGGATACTGCAACAGTGGGTCTCAACAACCACTGTATTTTTAAAATAACCAAATTAAGAGAAGTAAGGCAATGGTCAATGGTGGCTTGAGGAGTTTTTGCTTTCTGTAAAGTTCGTGACAACCAGAAAAAGAGTTGCCATTACACCTTATACATAGACATTGAAGATTAGGCTGTTTCTATAGGTTTATATTATATCCATATCTGTTATTTTGTATAAAAGATGTGTTAAACCTTAGGAAGATCCTAAAAAGAAAAAAAAAATTTTCAAAGTAAAGCTGATACCAAGAACTAATCATTCCAAAGAAATTAAATTTCATTCCTTTATATATTTATCAAACAATCATAACCATTAAATACATAGCACTCTGCAGTCTATAACAATAAACTCAAGACACAAAGGAGGAGGCTTAAGAAAATGCTATTGCATTCTCTTGCTGTTTCTATCAAAATTTTCAATGCTAGATATTTAATTTAATATTAAATTAAAATGTAAATGCTGATATTTGAATCTGGTTTAGATAGTGCTAAACAGAATCTACTAAGGACCTATGCCTAAGGACCCAAGTATATTGTAGTGAATTCTTACAATTTTTTTGTTGCCTCAGCATCCCTTTTAAATATAAATTGGACTTTCTGATATCGGAAGCAGGGTTCAGTCACCCTCAGCAGTTTCCAGTTCACCTCCTCCCAGTTTCTCAATGTGACTGATCCTGTTATCTACCTTATTCAACCTTCTCCTGGGGACTACTTCATTATGGGACAGCTAGATATAACCTACTTGACTCACCCCACAGACCCCCCATACTCCACATGAACCATGTGGATATAACAGTGACCACCTCTGAGTTACAGCAGAGACTCATGGCTGCTTGCATTAAACCAAATTGCACCTCCCTGTAGGAAACCTGCTTAGATAGCACCTTAAATCCCAATAAAGAATTCCACTCCCAGGCCCCTCCCTCTCTCTTGCTACTGATCCCCGTCAAGCACAGGTCTCCTGGATGGCTCTCCCTTCCAGTTAGCCCTGTGAAGTGTGTTACCCGCTTCTCTCTGGAATAAAAAAAACTGCTTCAGTTATTTGATGTGTTGTGTTGTGCTGCCTTCTCTGTGTTTCACCCAACGGAGTCACCCAAACCTAACTCTCTTTCCAGTCAGTGCTCCGAGCTACTTGGGAGGCTGAAGTGGGAGGACTGCTTGAGTCCAGGAGCTTGAAGCTGCAGTTAGCTATGATCACGCCACTGCACTCCAGCCTGGGTGATAGAGTGAGACCCTGTCTCAATTTTTTTTTTTTTTTTTTGAGGCAGGGTCTCACTCTTGTTGCCCAGACTGGAGTGCAGTGGTGCAATCTCAGCTCACTGCAACCTCCGCCTCCCAGGTACAAGCGATTCTCCTGCCTCCGCCTCCCAAGTAGCTGGGATTACAGGCATGTGCCACCATGCCCAGCTACTTTTGTATTTTTAGTAGAGACAGGGTTTCTCCATGTTGGTCAGGCTGGTCTTGAACCCCTGACCTCATGTGATCTGCCCGTCTCGGCCTCCCAAAGTGCTGGGATTACAGGCATAATTAATTTTTTAATTTAAAAAAAGATGCAAAACAAAATGTAATCATTGCTACGCAGTACAACGTAACTGGTTTTTTTTTAGCATCTTGGCTTTTTTGTGTGTGTTTATTTTGTATTTTTTGTATTTGATAATTAATATATGTAAATTTAGACAAATTTAGAAAATTTACAATTTAGAAAAAACAAATGAACAAAAATTATTCAAATTACATATGTTCTTTTAAAAAAATTTATTATAAATCTGATTTATTGTTTTTCTCCCCCTCCCTCTGTGGGATGACATCTATCATCTCCCTTGTTGGGAACTGTAGTAAAGCAAATCTTAAATAAAATCATTCAAAAGACCAGACAAGAACAATGGCAGAGGCTGTTTCTTGATTACTCACCAAAGGGAAAAATGGCACTTTCACATCATCATACAGAGGTGGACAGTTGAATACATCAATTATTGCTCTAGTTCAGTGTCATGAAATACCTGTCAATGAACACGTGGAATTTAGAACTATAAACCTAACTAACAATAACAGTGAAGTTCCTTTTCACTTATTATGACTTCCAATATTTATCAAGTACTTTTGGTCTCACGGCCCAATCACTACATGTATAAATAATTATTAATAATATTTTCTAGTTGTAATACTGTTATGTGTGTGTGTGTGTGTGTGTGTGTGTGTTTGAGATGGAGTCTTACTGTCACCCAGGCTGAAGTGCAGGGGCGTGATCTCGGCTCACTGCAACCTCTGCCTCCCAGGTTCGAGTGATTCCTGTGCCTCAGCCTCCTGAGTAGCTGGGGCTATAGGCAGATGCCACCACACCCGGCTAATTTTTGTATTTTTAGTAGACATGGGGTTTCACTAATAGGCCAGGCTGATCTCGAACTCCTGGCCTCAAGTGATTTGCCCACCTAGGCCTCCCAAAGTGCTGGGATTACAGGCGTGAGCCACTGCACTGGGCCTGTTGTTCACATTTCTTAAATGCCGACACGTTTGAGGGTTATCATGAGGCACTTTTTTTTTTTTTTGAGACAGTGTCTCGCTCTATCACTATGCTGAGTGCAATGGTGGGATCTCATCTCACTGCAACCTCCACCTCCTGGGTTCAAGTGATTCTCCTGCCTCCACTTCCCGAGTAGCTGGGACTACAGGCTTGCCCCACCATGCCCAACTAATTTTTGTATTTTTAGTAGAGACCATGTTTCACCATGTTGGCCAGGATGGTCTCGATGTCTTGACCTTGCGAAGTGCCCATCTTGGCCTCCCAAAGTGCTGGGATTAGAGGCATGAGCCACCATGCTTGGCCATGAGGCACTTTTAAATAAAAGTGCCTCACTTTTTAAAAATATTGAATTTTCTATTAGACTTTAATCAATTAAATATTATAATGTGTGTCATTTGATGTTCATGTGTTAGGGCCTCTTTTGAGAATACATTAAGAAGCTCAATTTTAAAGCTAGTATTGACATTCAAAAAACAATGTGTAACTCACCAAGGTTTTTTATTTTGTAAATTTAAAAAATAACAACAGGGGCCTGTAACACTTGGGCGGTGCACCCACTGGTCCCTACCGAGGGAGGGGGAGAGCGGGGTCCCCCTGCTCATCATGTTTTATCAGAACTCTTGTGTTTGTCAATGGGATCTTTGGACTTGACCATTGCAGGTTGGTGGATGAAGTGACCAAAGATAGGTCAAGTTTTGGAATGAATGACTTCGAAGCTATACTATTTCTTTGACTCACTCTCCTATAAATAATGGCACCCACAATAAGAAAGGTCTAGGTCCTGTGAAAAACACAAAAGGAGGTACAGATTCGGTTGGCCCCTTCAAGGAGCTGTACACATAAGAAACAATAGTAGAATGGTATATAACTCAATCTGTTTAATGAAGACTGGGTGTGCTGTTATGCACTATTGGGGGCTAGTTAACAGGAGGTGCAGAATGCAAAAATTTCACTGAGGAGGTAAAAATTGAACTGGACATGAAACAGTTTAGATAAAGGAAGAAGGGCTCTGAAAATAGAATCTAGTCCACACAGAGGGAAAAAGACCAGCAATAATGTGAAGTAGAAATTAGAAAAATAGGCCAGGCATGGTGGCTCACGTCTGTAATCCCAACACTTTAGGAGGCCAAGACGGGCAGATCACCTGAGGTTGGCAGTTCGAGATCAGCCTAACCAACATGGAGAAACCCTGTCTCTACTAAAAATACAAAAATGAGCTGGGCGTGGTGGCGCATGCCTGTAATCCCAGCTACTTGGGAGGCTGAGGCAGGAGAATCACTTGAACCCAGGAGGTGGAGGTTGCAGTTAGCCGAGATTGCACCATTGCACTCCAGCCTGGGCAACAAGAGTGAAACTTCATCTCACAAAAAAAAAAAAAAAAAAAAGAAAAGAAAAAAAGAAATCAGAAAAACAATAACAAAAAAGGTCAGGCAGTATGGCTCATGCCTATAATCCTGGCACTTTGCGAGGCTGAGGTGGAAAGGCTGCTTGAGCCCAGGAGTTTGAGACCAGCCTAGGCAACATAGCAAGATCCAGTCCCTACAAAAAATAAAAGAATTGGGGGATTGCTTGGCTCAGGAGGTTGAGGCTGCAGTGAGCCATGATCACGCTACTGTACTACAGCCTGGGTGACAGAATGAGACCCTGACTCAAGAAAAGAAAAAGGAAAGGAAGAAAGGAAGGAAAGAAATAACCAACTAAGTAAATAAATTAGAGTTGTGTTCCAAGAGCCAAAGAGGATGACCTAGTTTATTTGGAATGAAGTCTGTTGGTCAAGCTACTGATGGAAAAAAGCTCAGGTATTACGTTAGGGCTATTATATCTTAAGAGCTCAAGAGCCAAGGAAATAAGAGTGGAGGTGTTGAAAAATACGGTGGGGCATTTCCTATGGGACAGAGAGACCTGATAATTATCACACATAACACTTATTTAGTGATTTATAGTTTACAAAGAAACTTTATATTATCTAATTTAATTCCCATAACACTTGAGATATGATATTTATTTTACAGATAAGGATGTTGGGCCACAGGTGTGAACTGGCTCTGACCACGGGCACACAGTGTGTCTTCTGCTCTACGTACAACTTTTCACAATGAGAGAATATTCCAGGATGCATATTTGAGGATTCTATACATTGCATTATATAAGGAGAAAGAAAAGGTAAGGAGACCATTGTAGAAATCTAAGCATGAGCAAATGAGGTTCTGGACAGTTAGTGGCAGTGAGAACAGAAAGGAAGGAGAACACAGAAAAATTTCAAAGGCATAATCAGCAGGGATTGATAACTAACTGGATTTAGGGAGCCGAGGCAAAGAGAATCAAAGCACAAGGCCTGAGTCGGAGAATGCTGGTGCCATTTGCAGAAGCAGAGAAAGCTCACTGACAATTCAGACTGGCTAATGCATTTGAGTTGGAGTGGAAACTGTTCATGTTGTAGCTCCTGCATCTACAACTCAGTGGGTTCTCATAAACATCTGACCAGTAAATGAACAAATAATAGTTTAAGTAAGGGGAATGGGTCATTCTTCAACCAAGAACAAAGCATTTGCTAAGAACAGAAACCCAAGGGTCAGGCCTGGGTGAATGCCCTCAGTTGAGAGAGGCCAAAAAAAGAGCAGGAGAGAAGGGGCGATGCAGAGAGGGAAGGAATAGGGTAACAGGAGAATCTGAGACGAAGGCCTGGGTAGGAAAAGTTTATGGTTATTAGACCCATGAAGGAAGCTTTCTTATTGTTTCAGAAAAGGTATATAGTTTTAGGCATTTCTTCATTGCAGCAAAACATTGACTACCAGGTCCCTTTTGCTTTGGATAAAGAGGTCCCTCCTCAGTTCATTCACTCTCATATTGTTTCTCACAGGGTCATACCACAGAACTTCTGACTTAGAATCACTTGGGACATTGCTAAGTCTGTAGATTCCTGGCCCCCATTCCAGATTTCCCGAATCATACTTTGGGAGGACAACCTAAGAATGTAAATCTTTACAAGCTCCTTGGTGGTTTTCATGCACACTAAAATTTCAGAATCAGTACTATATAATTAAAGATAAAATGAACAACAAGAGAATATGGCTGTAAAGACCAGATATGTAAATTAAAATCCTTAACACATTCCTGGGAACATGCTCAGCATTTATGGAAAAGTGAAAGGTAAAGCAACACTGAACAGAAATAAATTCTGGAAAGGACCCTGAAAAAACTGTTTTGAACAAACAGGTTAATTTATCTCTGGTTTGCAACCAAACCCAGTGACACCAAATTGGATGTCCAGAAAGCGTTATGGACTCTCTTTATGGTGAGTGATAGTTTAGGGAGGTGAACATTGCTGCTTTGACATTCAGCCTTAAAACAAACATCAGAATTTTTTCAATTCACATGCTTTCTCTTACCTAACAATTTCTTAAATAAGTACAGGAAAAGACAACCTTTTTCTCTATTACTATTTTGACTTTTAGATCACATCCATCACCTGCTCCAACACCTAAATGAAATTAAAAAGTTAGGTTGGTTAGCACGAAGATCAAAATGTCTCACCAATTAACATCATGGATGAAAAAGAGAAAAAGTTATCCAAGCTAACAATGTATCAGTAGTTACTATTTGGTCTTGCATGGATTTTGTCCTTGAAAGACAAGTCTTCAAGCCCAGTTCTGTCTCCTAAAGCAGATTTTATAAGACTAGAGAGGAGAAAAAAAATTACATATAGTTCAGCTGTAAAGACTTAGAATCCCACCACTGTATCTTTCCAGAAAAAATATCTAGGGAAGGTAGGCCGGGCACGGTGGCTCACACCACCATAATCCCAGTACTATGGGAGGCTGAGGTCGATGGATTAGTTGAGGTCAGGAGTTCGAGACCAGCCTGGTCAACATGGTGAAACCCCATCTCTACTAAAAATAACAAAAATTAGCTGGGCGTGGTGGCACGTGCCTGTAATCCCAGCTACTCAGGAGGCTGAGATAGGAGAGCCACTTCAGCCTAGGAGGCGGAGGCTGCAGTGAACCAAGACCGCACCACTGCACTCCAGCCTGGGTGACAGAGCGAGACTCTGTCTCCAAAAAAAAAAAAGAAGAAAGAAAGAAAGAAAGAAAGGTGACTTGTACAACCTTTCTTGCTAATATGTTGCTTTCTTCAGACTTCTAATCATAATGATTCTTAATAAGAAATACTGTGGTCTAAATTACTTTGGCCCTACTTTAAGTCTAGTTCCTGATGTAATCCCTATAAAAATACAGGATAGTTATATCCAAAAATTCCTGTGGTGTTCAGCATATATTTACAAAAAAAGGCTCTTTTGCCCTTTTTTTCAATTCAAATGACTCACTTCCTTTAGCATTTGCTCAAAGACTTGGTTTCTCAGGCAATTAACTTTTTACTGCTTTACTCTCAACTCTACATTTTTAATTTAAATATGCACAAAATTAAAGGTAGAGAATTAAAACAAATATTTTAATAAACTAGTATATTGATTATTCTTGATTGCTCATATTGTGTGCTGTTTGTTTTCTTTTCATTTAATTTTGTTTTCACTAACACCATGCTATTAATTTGTCATTAGAAATCACAGTTTCTTGCCTCAGTTCCCTCTTTCCCATTCCAGCTGCAGAACTTCTTTCTATTGATGTCTATCAGAAATCAGTGAAATGTAGAACTAAATTCAGAAAGCTAAAAATACTAGGCTGGCTGTGTGGAAACCAGCATCCTGGCACCATGGCACCTGTAACACCCAGCACTGGCACTACCTCAGGTCCACTGCTGGCTGCTAGAAGAGGTTTGCTTTAGGGGTTCAGATGCATCGCCACCCTGCTACCTCTCTGGCAGTGGGAGTGGTGAGACCCTACCCCTTCCACACAGACACATCCTGCTTTTCCACCTCCCCTGAGTGTAAGCTGGGAGTGAGAGGGTTACAGATGGAGGAGAGAGGGGAAAGGGAGAGCCCAGGGTGATAAGAAAAAAATATGCCTCTGAAAGAAGGTGAGAAAATGATATGGTATGGAGACACCTGCACCAAGACAAGCTGTGAACTAGAGGTGGTTATGAGAAATAACTAGTCTTGAGGACACATGGGTCCTCCTCCTCCCTCATCAGAGGCTCACTGTGCCCTGAAAAGTCTACCCTGGGTTGAGACCAGAGGAGCAACAAGAACAGGAGAGATGGAAAGGGGATGAAGTCCCCCAAAAGAAAAAGTGAAGAACATCTAAGGGCTGGCAATCAATGGACAATTGCAGGAGGAGGGGCATACGTAAGGAGGAGTTCACGTGTGAGGATATGTAAAAAGACAGGTATGAGTCAGGATCATCTGCATATACAACTATGAGCAAAACCCTCCCAGAGTGGGAACATTGGCCCTCCTGCCCAATTCTCCAATTATACATAAAGCACTTACCATGAATCGAATAAATAATGAATGCTTTTATAAAAAGTATCCTTCTTGGAGGGAGATTCCAGTTGTAGATATGTTTCACTTGTGCAAAATATCCAACATATCTATTCTGAAAAGCAACAGAAGCCTCACTTGAAGTGGAGATGAAAACTCTAAAGTCAGCATTCCTATATATATATATTTTTTATTTTGCATAAAGCTTTTTAAGGGAAGTAAGTAAGTAAGGAAACATTTAATGGATGACATTATATAACTAGACATTTTGAGGGATGCTGCCTCACAACTAATACCTTGGAGGTAAAATACTGAATTAAGTGCTATGGGAAATTAAGAAGGATGGAGCCAGGTCTTGTTTATAGGCTGCTTACAGTTGAGAAGGCAACTAATCGGAACCAACAACAAAACAGTTACAGCATTATCAGTGTACAGATAGAAGCTTAGTTGTGACTGAGTTAGAGGAAGGTTTGTGGTTTGGTGAAGAGCAGCTTGCTGGGCATGAGAGAATGGTATATGTGAAAACTCAAGAGGAATACCTCCATATCTCAGTAGCAGATTTCATGTCATTCTCTTGTTCCTGACAGCTACAATTTCTTCACTTTATAGTTCCCCAATTCTGTTTTCAGAAGTAAGCCCTGGAATTCTCTTAGCCCTGTCCTTTCCCTGGGGCAAGCTGTTCACAACTGCTCTCCTTGAATCTTTCTTCAAGGTGTTGAAGAGCTCTGGTACTGAATCAATTGGTTCAGAATTCAAAAGTTGGCCGGGTGCTGTGGCTCACGCCTGTAATTCCAATACTTTGGGAGGCTGACGTGGGTAGATCACTTGAGGACAGGAGTTTGAGACCAGCCTAGCCAACAGGGTGAGACCCTATCTATACTAAAAATACAAAAAATTAGCTGTGCGTGATGGGCATCTGTAATCCCAACCACTCGGGAGGCTGAGGCAGGAGAATCGCTTGAACCCAAGAGGTCGAGATTGCAGTGAGCTGAGATTGCACCACTGCACACCAGTCTGGGCGACAGAGCACGACTCTGTCTCAAAAAAAAAAAAAAAAAAGAATTAATAAGTTCACAGACTGTTCCTTACCCATTGGGAAATGCTCATTAAAGTAACTAACTGACATACTTTCCTTTAGAAAGGGCCAGTCATGAGGAAGGCTCATTAAAGTTCTTAAGAGTAGATGTAAGGCCAGGTGCGGTGGCTCATGCCTGTAATCCCAGCACTTTGGGAGGCTGAGGCGGGCGGATCACAAGGTCAGGAGATCGAGACCACGGTGAAACCCCGTCTCTACTAAAAATACAAAAAATTAGCCAGGTGCAGTGGTGAGTGCCTGTAGTCCCAGCTACTCAGGAAGCTGAGGCAGGAGAATGGCGTGAACCCGGGAGGCGGAGCTTACAGTGAGCCGAGATCGCACCACTGCACTCCAGCCTGGGGGACAGAGCAAGACTCCATGTCCAAAAAAAGAGTAGATGTAGTCAGCAGAATAGCCCCCAATGCAGGATCAGAATGTGATGGTGTCTGAGAATCACCAGCAGACACAGAGGGTACTCTGTCCTGAGGTCTTGCCAACACAGCTCTCAAACATGCAGCTGAGTTCCTGTGTTGCTTTCTCAGTGATTCAGAAGAGATTCAGTTGCAGCCTTTGGTGTGCTAGTTCTGGACTAAAGTTTGGGAAACTATGCATGACTGCAGAAGAAATGGGGATGGGGAGAGGTGTTGAAGGAGCTCCATCTAGCATCCCCTTAGCTCCTGCCACCAGATTCTCCACCTTCCCCTAAAGGCTGTAGCCTACCAGGGCCCTCAAGCTGCTTGTGCTCCCATGCTTCCTTCTCCTAAACTTAAAACAACATGGACGTGTAGTAGAAATTAATATAATCAACACATAGGAGCCACTCACTACAAACAAAGAAGATATTATGAGAAAAAGGTGGAAAGATGGGTAAGCCATGGGCTTTGCCTTTAAAGGGGATACAGAAGTCACCACTTCAAATACCTAGAGAATAATGAAAAGTAATGTAGTCCCTAAGAGAAACACTAAGGGCTTAAAGAACTGAAAAAGCAAGACTACTTCAGGCTGAGACGGGAAAGAGACTCCAGGAAAAGGGGCGTGAGCAATGGCACAAGGGAATCACGTGTCCACAGGCTGGGAAACAGCACACAGCCTAAATGTGTTCAAGTGTGGGATGTGTGCATGCACACAGCGGAAGAAAAGGTTGGAAAAGTCAAACTGCGGCTCCTGAGTGCCAGGTTGAAACATTTAGTTTATTGCCATTGGCAGTGGGGACATAGTATGGATTTTGAGCATGGAAATGGCAGGATTAGGGCTGCACTTCAGTAAATTCACCTATTACTTTTAGCTTAGGGTCTATGACTGCCTTTGTTTGTTTTGTTTTGTTTTTGGCTGGGGTGTGGGAGAAAAGTATCAGTGGATAAGGCTGAGTTCTTTTGACCCAAACTAAGGGTTTAGGGCCAGTAGTTACAGTGTTCTTCTAATGGGGCCAAGAGTACTTACTCAGCTCCCATCACTTAAAGAAAAACTCATTTACAGCCACATCCAAATCTATTTAAGAATTCCCAACCCACTCTCACTTCAGTTTTAGGGGCAATACAGAAAAGGCAATATAAATGAGAAGCAGCGCACAGCAATGGCTTCAGAGTCTGACATCTAGATTTCAGTCCTTGGTTCAAAAGTTACTTTCTCTGAACCTCAGTTTTCTAATTTATAAGATGAGAATCATAGTAGTGGCTACTCATAGAGTTACTGAGAATATTAAATGAGCTGGTGAATATGTAACTCTTAGAATAGCTCAGCAAAGTCTAGAATGTTGTAAATGCTATAGGATAAACATCCTGGTTTCTTCAATAAACAAATTACAAGTAATAAAAAATGGTGAGAAATCTATGAACTTAGATTCTTAAAAGAGACTTAGGAGACACAGCAACCAAATGAAATGTGTGGACCTTGTTTGAATTCTGATTGAAACAAACTAAATTTTTAAAGATTTTAAGACAATTTTGGAAACAAACATGGACTACAAATGTGATATTAAATATTTTTAAGGTGTAATTTTTTATATATGATAAAGAGTATTCAGGGTTTTTTGTTGTTGTTGTTAAGAGTCCTTAAATGTCATACTGAAATACCTGTGGGATAAAATGATCTGAGGACTGAAATTTCCTTTAAAACAACCCAGGGTTAGGGAAACCAAGAGTGGAGAGTGGGGTTAGGGGTGTGTGTAGAGTGGGAAAAGAATGGATGAAATGTGGCTGGTTGCAGGCTGAAATGACTGTTGTAGCAATGTGATGACTATATGGGGATATATTGTATGCTTCTCTGGACTTTTGTATATGATTAAACTTTTCCATAACAAATGTTTTTCTTTTTTCTTTTTTTTTTAAAGGAGTCTCACTCTGTCACCCGGGTTGGAGTGCAGTGGCACTATCTCAGCTCACTGCAACCTCTGCCTCCTGGGTTCAAGGGATTCTCCTGCCTCAGCCTCCTGAGTAGCTGGGATTACAGGCACCC
>NW_012115311.1:1245751-1253700 GCF_000951035.1 Colobus angolensis palliatus | reverse complement strand
TGCAACCTCTGCCTCCTGGGTTCAAGGGATTCTCCTGCCTCAGCCTCCTGAGTAGCTGGGATTACAGGCACCCGCCACTACGCCCAGCTAATTTTTGTATTTTCAGTAGAGACAGGGTTTCACCATGTTGGCCAGGATGGTCTCAAACTCCTGACCTCATGATTCACCCCACCTCGGCCTCCCAAACTGTTGGGATTACAGGCATGAGCCACCGTGCCCAGCCAACAAATGTTTTTTAAAAAATAGAGTAACAGTGTATATTTCACATAGGTGTTACAGGCATTAAATGAGATATGTAAAAGTGCAATACTGTCTGGTATATAAAGAGTTTTTGAAAAGTTTATTTCCCCTTTACTTTCTCTTTTAACATACACCTCCCCCACAACACACAGAAAAGACACGCACACGCACGCGCGCGCACACACACACACACACACACACACACACAGGAGTCACCCAAAACAGTCTTTGTGATGTTCTGCAAGGTTGAATTGCCCGAGTAAGGGTTTGTGAAAGACTTGGATCTTTTTTATATTGAAATCAAAGGCTGGTGATTTTAGATAAACTTCAGGGTCCTGGAGCCTTAGGTATTAGACCTTCCTACTTTGGGAAAATAATCAGCTCCTAAGCTCTGTAAACAATAACCAATAGAGAATAGAATTCAGGATGCTCTGAGGAGAAGCCAGAGCCCCCAGCCCGTGGGTGGGAAGCATGGCCCTCAGCCTCAGGTAGGGACAGAGGCCTGTCACAGGGTGCCCAAATGCTGCTGCCTGATCACCAAATTAACAGGTGGCAATCTTAACCCACTCTCCTAAAAAAAACTCCCCTTTTAAAAAGGAAAACTCACCTGAGAAGGAATTTCTACTCCCTGAAATTCAGTGCTGTTGGTTTTATCTGTTCGCCTTTCTCCAAAATAATACAGGCTTTCCTACAAAAAAGGGTCTAATCCAACCATGGTTCATCTACACTCTTTCCTTTCATATATTAGGTACCCTTAGTGTTTCTATGGCCACCTTCTTTCCTAAAGTCAGTGCTTTTTTTTTTTTTTTTTTGGTAGATTCTTGCTCTGTCACCCAGGCTGGAATGTGGTGGTAGGATCTTAGCTCACTACAACCTCTGCCTCCCAGGTTCAAGTGATTTTATTGCCTCAGTCTCCTGAGTAGCTGGGACTACCACCATGCCCAGGTAATTTTTTATATTATTAATAGAGATAGAGATTTCGTCGTGTTGGCCAGGCTGCTCTCGAACTTCTGACCTCAAGAGATCCGCCTGCCTCAGCCTCCCAAAGTGCTGTGATTACAGGCATGAGCCACCGTTCCCGGCCGCAGTGATCTTTGGGCAGAGCTACCCAAAATAACAAATTCAACAAAGCCACATCAAGGACTTATCTCATTCAAGGATTCATAAATTCACAAACTTTTAGAGCTGGAAAGACCTTAGAAATCACTTGGTCCAACCCTTCTTTCCATATTACAAATGAGAACACTGAGACCAAAAGAAAACCAAGCAATCTGCCATGGAGATGCTGCAGCCTGTTAGAGGCAAGTCCCTGGTTCTCACTCTAGGGCTCTGGATCAATGGCTGTCAATGACTTTCAAAACTTTTGTTTTTTAAGCTGCAATCCACATTAATAAACCTAGGAGACACACACACACACACACACACACACACACACACACACCCAATACTTAAACCTTTTGATATTTTCCATTCTGCTCTATTCCCTTTTATTTTTAAAAGATGTTAGTCACAACCCAGTCACTTTATTTTACAACTCACTGATAAGTCATGATCCATAGCTTGAAAATAATCCATTTTCAAAATCTGTGTCTCAAATTAGAAAAACCAAAGGTGGTGGAATTGGAGTGCTGGGCATTGCGCATAACCACCATCTCTTCCCGAGACTGTAGGCCAAACAACTCGAGCGGAGCTGCTGGAATGGTAGCATCTCAGCAAGAAAATGACAGAAAGAAACATGACCGAGAACTCTACTTTAGTGGAAACAGGCCACCTTGTCTTACCTGAAATTTCTAGGGGTCAGACTCCACATGTATTGACTAAGCAAAGATATTTACATTCAGGGGATGCTTTGAGTTGCAAAATGTTGCTTTTATCTATCTAAGAGTTGTGAGGATGGTCAAGGCTCTTTGGAGAATTTATCTAATTAAGCCTGATAATATTCTCACGAGGAAGGAAGAAGTCATGGTGAGAGACAGGACTGGACTAGCTGGATTTCCTAAGTTGACTAAGAATTCCTAAGCCTAGCTGGGGAAGGTGACAGCGCCCACCTTTAAACATGGGGCTGGTAACTCAGCTCACACCCAACCCATCAGGTAGTAAAGGGAGCTCACTA
This sequence comes from Colobus angolensis palliatus, assembly GCF_000951035.1. NCBI lineage: Eukaryota > Metazoa > Chordata > Mammalia > Primates > Cercopithecidae > Colobus > Colobus angolensis. The sequence goes on along the minus strand of NW_012115311.1, from coordinate 1,251,347 downwards.
AAATAACAATTAGACTAAAAGCTGGAGGTAAAGAAATAGTCAATCATCTATCCCCTGAGAGCACAGCGGGAGGGACAATGATCGGGATAGAAACCCAGGCATTCGAGCCAGCAGTGGCAACCCCCTTTGGGTCACCTCCCATTGTATGGGAGCTCTGTTTTCACTCTATTAAATCTTGCAACTGCACACTCTTCTGGTTCGTGTTTGTTCCGGCTTGAGCTGAACTTTCACTCACCATCCACCACTCACCATCCACCACTGCTGATCGCCCCGTCTCAGACCCACTGCTGACTTCCACCCCTCTGGATCTGGCAGGGTGTCCTCTGCACTTCTGATCCATCAAGGCGCCCATTGCTGCTCCTGATTGGGCTAGAGGCTCACCATTGTTCCTGCGTGGCTAAGTGCCCGGGTTCGTCCTAATCGAGCTGAACACTAGTCACTGGGTTCCATGGTTCTCTGTGACCCACGGCTTCTAATAGAGCTATAACACTCACTGCATAGCCCAAGGCTCCATTACTTGAAATCCGTGAGGCCAAGAACCCCAAGTCAGAGAAAAAAGGCTTGCTGCCATCTTGGGAGTGGCCCGCCACCATCTTGGGAGTGGGCTGCCACCATCTTGGGAGCTCTAAGAACAAAGACTCACTGGTAACTATGGTACTAGCAGGAGTAAGAGCAGGGCCAGGTGAGGTGAGGGAAGCACTATGATTACTGAATGTTTTTGTATCTGTGTAACATGGCTTTACTCCCCTCACCTTAATCCTGCCCCATCAGGTCTTGTCTTTATTTAAAATGTTGATATTATATACATCATAGATTTTTGCATTAATTTTTATTGTTAAAATATTGCATTAAAAATTATTTATTTTAGTTATTGCAATTTTTAGCATTTCCTTAAATTTTGCACTTCCTTGACCTTACTCTAGTCTTGGCCCAAAGAGATTCTTAAGTCAGCTACTAACTACTGCATGTTAAATAAGAAAGTATCAAAAACAGGCTTTCTAAAAACTGCTTCTCCAATTAGTTTCACTAAGCACCATGACTAAATCATCTTAACATCCTACCAGTGATGTTTCAGAACTAGCAAACTCAGTCATCATAAGACAAAGTTTGTAGTAACATCTTTCATACCTTTGCAGTTAAAAATAGTTCAGAGGCAATAAGGAAGGCACAAACCACAGTTCCAGTTCTTTCTAGAAGAGAAGTTAGTTCAAGGAACATACGTGGTATAAAAACACGCTCAAAAATATTCAAGGAGTTCATTTTAAATTGATTTTGTTTCTTTTTTTGAGACAGAGTCTTGCTGTGTCACCCAGGTCGAAGTGCAGTGGCACAATCTCAGTTCACTGCAACCTCCACCTCACAGGTTAAAAATATGCAAATTACATTTACAGTAAAAATATTTCTCACCACCTCTCTACAAAAGGACATGATGAGGTTTTTACCAAATCTATAAGAAAGCAATAATTCATGTGTTTATAAATTTTTTTGGATAATAGTAAAAAAAAATTCCTTTAGTCAACTCGTTTAGTACACTAATATAACTGATTCCAAACTTGCACAAATATAGAAGAAGAAAAGATAACTTTATACCAGTCTATACACATGAATGTAGATTTAAAAATATACATATTTTCAAAATGAATTCAGCAATGTAGAAACACCATGTATCAACACCAAGTGCCATTTCTCTTAAGAATGGAAGGATTTTTTTTCCAAGATGGCAGATTACAGGCTTTTAGCGTGCCTCAGTCATTTGGAAATAGCAAGCTAGTACATAAAGATAAACTCTGTGAGCTTTAATTCAAGAAAGAAAATGGTAATTCCCTGGAATTATGAAGGACACCCCAGATCCTGGGGAGGACAGTGCAGCCCAAACAGCCCTCATTACAGCATTAGACTGATAAAAGAGAGTGAAGCCTCAGTATGTGAGAGAGGCAGGCAACATCCTTCTGTCTTACCTTTCCACTGGGGATTCAAGCAACCCGGGGATTCAAGCAACCTGGGGCTTCTCCCAAGCCCTAGAACTAATTTGAGGAGAGAGTTGGAGACTTTGTGAGGGAAAGACACATGGAAAAGCTGCAGGCATTTTCCCAAATCTGAACTGAGAGCAGGACAACATTGGGGGACCTTCCCCATCTGGCTCCACCCATGTTGTAGCCCCAACGCCCCTACCCCTAAGGCTGAGGAGGGAGCTCAGATTAATGTATACTCTGGGAATCAGCCCGTTGCCTGAGGCAACAGAAAGCTCCTCTCCATAAACAAGGATCAAGTATACAGCCAGCAGCACTGGCCACAGCCAGCTCTTACCCATGGTGCCATCTTCTGGCTTGTAGGTCAAACCACACACCCAGTATAAAACCTGCAGACAGAAGTGCATGGGGCTACAGAAGCAAAGCCAAAAGATGCCATCTAGCATGCTCTACAGTCACACCCCCTAGGGAGGAGGGAAAGGGAAAGAAGAAGAAGAAAGGAGGAGAAGAAGGAGGAGGAGGAGAACGAGGAAGAAGAAGAAATAATAATAATAATATCATCATAGGAAAGGAAAGAAAAAAATTCTACTCAAAGAAAAATAATTACAAAAACTAGAAGTGCTAGCATCTCCAGATGAGAAGGACCAGTGCAAGAATTCTGGCACCATGAGAAATCTGAATGTAGTGACACCACCAAAGGATCACACTAGCTCTCTGGCAATGCTTTCTACCAAAATGAAAACTCAGAAATGACAAAGAATTCAAAGCATGGGTTGCAAGAAAGCGCAATGAGATTCAAGGTTGAAATCAACAAAAAGAAACTTCAAAATCAACCCAGGAAATGAAGGAAGAGATAAACATCTTAATAAGAAATTAATCAGAACTTCTGGAATTAAAAAAACTCAAGGAATTTCAAAATACAATTGAAAGCTTTATCAATAGACTGGACCATGTAGAAAACATAATTTCAGAGCTTGAAAACTGATCTTTTGAACTAATGCAGTCAGACAAAAATAAAGAAAAAGATTTTTAAAAAGTGAAGAAAGCATTTCAGAGATATGAGATTATGTAAAGTGATCAAACCTACAAATTACTGGCATTCCCTAGAGAGAAGGAGAAAAAGAAAACAACCTGGAAAACATATTTGATGGAATAATTCAAGAAAATTTATTGACTCTTGCTAGAAAGGTAGACCTCTAGGTACAATAAAGCCAGAGAGCACCTGCAAGATACTATAAAAAAATGAACGTTACCAAGGCATATACTCACCAGACTGTCCAAGGTCACCATTAAAGAAAAAATCCTCCTTTTCACAAGATGGCGCCGAAAGCGAAGAAGGAAGCTCCTGCCCCTCCTAAAGCCGAAGCCAAAGCGAAGGCTTTAAAGGCCAAGAAAGCAGTGTTGAAAGGTGTACACAGCCACAAAAAAAAGAAGATCCGCACGTCACCCACCTTCCGGCGGCCCAAGACACTGCGACTTCGGAGGCAGCCCAAATATCCTCGGAAGAGCGCCCCCAGGAGAAACAAGCTTGACCACTATGCTATCATCAAGTTTCCGCTGACCACTGAGTCTGCCATGAAGAAAATAGAAGACAACAACACACTTGTGTTCATTGTGGATGTTAAAGCCAACAAGCACCAAATTAAACAGGCTGTGAAGAAGCTCTATGACATTGATGTGGCCAAGGTCAACACCCTGATTCGGCCTGATGGAGAGAAAAAGGCATATGTTCGACTAGCTCCTGATTATGACGCTTTGGATGTTGCCAACAAAATTGGGATCATCTAAACTGAGTCCAGCTGCCTAATTCTAAATATATATATCTTTTCAACATAAAAAAAAAAAAAAAAGAAAAAATCCTAAAGGCGCTAGAGAAAAACGCCAGTTCACATACAAAGGGAGCCCCATCAGGATAAGAGCAGACTTCTCAGCAGAAACCTTACAAGCCAGGAGAGATTGGGGGGCCTATTTTCAGAATTCTTAAAGAAAATAAATTATAATCAAAAGATTCATATCCTTCCAAACTGAGCTTCAGGAGTGAAGGAGAAAAAAAAACAAAAACATTTTTCCAGAGAAGCAAGTGCCAAGAGAATTCATTACCACTAGACCACTCTTACAAGAGATGCCTAAGGGAGTTCTAAACATGGAAATGAAGGAATGATACCTGCTATATAACATACTTAAGTACATAGCTCACAGACCCTATAAAACAACCACACAATAGAAAGTACAAAATACCAGCTAACAATTTCACGATAGGGTGAGAAGCTCACAGGTCAATATTAACCTTGAATGGCAAATGGTTTAAAGACACCACTTAAAAGTCACAGAATGGCAAGTTGGATTATAAAAACAAACAAAAAAAAACACAAAAAACAAAACCCATCTGTCTGCTGTCTTCAAGAGACCCATTTCACATGTAACAACACCAATACATTCAAAGTAAAGGGTTGAAGAAAGATCTGTCACACAAACTAAACACAAAAAAGAGCAGGGGTCACTATTCCTAAAACAGATAAAACAGGCTTTAAGCCAACAATAGTAAAAAAGGACAAAAAAGGGCATTACATAATGATAAGGAGTTCAATTCAACAAGAAGCCTTAACTATCCTAAATATATATGCACCCAACATTGGCTCACCCAGGTTAATAAAACAGACACTTCTAGACCTGTGAAAACACTTAGCCACACAACAATAGTTAGGGGACTTCAACGCCTACTGATAACTTTACACAGATCATTAAGGCAGAAAACTAAAAAAGAAATTAACTTTGGACTTAAATTCAATACTTGACCAATTGCACCTAATAGAAACCTAAAGAACACTCCACCCATCAACCACAGAATATACATTCTTCTCGTTTGCATACCAAACATATTTCAAGATCAACCACATGTTCCACCATGAAGCAGGACTCAATAAATTAAAAAAAATTGAAATCATACCAATCATTCTTTTGGACCACAGTTGAATAAAAATAGAAACCAATACCAAGAAGATCTCTAAAAACCACACAATTACGTGGAAATTAAACAACTTGCTCCTGAATGACTTTTGGATAAACAATAAAATTAAGGCAGAAATAAAAAAATTCTTTGAGGAAGTTGGTTCTAAGATGACCAAATAGGAACAGCTCCACTCTGCAGCTCCCAGCGTGACTGATGCAGCAGATAGGTGAATTCTGCATTTCCAACTGAGGTACATGGTTCATCTCACTGGGACTTGTCAGACAGTGAGTGCAGCCAACAGAGGGTGAGCCAAAACAGGGTTGGACATCACCTCACCCCGGAAGCACAAGGGGTTGGTGGATTTCCCCTTCCTAGCCAAGGGAAGCTGTGACAGACTGTACTGGGAAAATCAGGACACTGCCACCTAAATACTGCTTGCACTTTTCCAGTGGTTTTGGCAAATGGCACACCAGGAGATTATATTCCACGCCTGGCTCAGTGGGTCCCATGCCCACGGAGACTTGCTCACTGCTAGCGCAGCAGTCCAAGATTGAACTGTGAGGCAGTATGCCTGGCTTTGGCAGACTGTACTGGGAAAATCAGGACACTGCCACCTAAATACTGCTTGCACTTTTCCAGTGGTTTTGGCAAATGGCACACCAGGAGATTACATTCC
>NW_012115311.1:1243546-1245165 GCF_000951035.1 Colobus angolensis palliatus | reverse complement strand
GACTGTACTGGGAAAATCAGGACACTGCCACCTAAATACTGCTTGCACTTTTCCAGTGGTTTTGGCAAATGGCACACCAGGAGATTACATTCCACGCCTGGCTCAGTGGGTCCCATGCCCATGGAGACTTGCTCACTGCTAGCGCAGCAGTCCAAGATTGAACTGTGAGGCAGTATGCCTGGCTTTGGGAGGGGCGTCCACCATTGCTAAGGATTGAGTAGGTAAACAAAGCAGGTGGGAAGCTTGACTGGGTGGAACCCACTGCAGCTCAGGGAGGACCACCTGCCTCTGTAGACTTGACCTCTGGGGGCAGGGCATAGCTGAACAAAAGGCAGCAGAAACTTCTGCAGACTTAAATGTCCCTATCTGACAGCTCTGAAGACAGCAGTAGTTCTCCCAGAATAGTGTTTAAGCTCTGAGAATGAACAAACTGCCTCCTCAAGGGGGTCCCTGACCCCTGTGTAGCCTAACTTGGAGACACCTCCCAGTAGGGGTGAACTGACACCTCATACAGCTGGGTGCCCCTCTGAGATGAAGCTTCCAGAGGAAGGATCAGGCAGCAATATTTGCTGTTCTGCAATATTTGTTGTTCTGCAGCCTCCACTGGTGATACCCAGGCAGACAGCATCTGGAGTGGACATCCAGCAAACTCCAACAGACCTGCAGCTGAGGGACCTGACTGTTAGGAGGAAGACTAACAAACAGAAAGGAATAGCATCAATATCAACAAAAAGGACATCCACACCAAAACCCCATCTGTAGGTCACCATCATCAAAGACCAAAGGTAGCTAAAACCACAAAGATGAGGAGAATCCAGAGCAGAAAAGCTGAAAATTCTAAAAACCAGAGCACCCCTTCTCCTCCAAAGGATCACAGCTCCTCACCAGCAATGGAACAAAGCTGGATGGAAAATGACTTTGATGAATTGACAGAAGTAGGCTTCAGAACGTTGGTAATAACAAAGTTCTCCAAAGTAAAGGAAGATCTTCATACCCATTGCAAGGAAGCTAAAAACCTTAAAAAAAGATTAGATGAATGGCTAACTAGAATAAACAGTGTAGAGAAGACCTTAAATGACCTGATGGAGCTGAAGACCATGGCGCGAAAACTACGTGATGCATGCACAAGCTTCAGCAGCCAATTTGATCAAGTGGAAGAAAGGGTATCAGTGATTGAAAATCAAATGAATGAAGAGAAGCTTAGAGAAAAAAGAGTAAAAAGAAATGAACAAAGCCTCCAAGAAATATGGGACTATGTGAAAAGACAAAATCTACATTTGATTGGTGTACCTGAAAGTGAAAGGGAGAATGGAACCAAGTTAGAAAACAATTCAGGATATTATCCAGGAGAACCTCCCCAACTAGCAAGGCAGGCCAACATTCAAATTCAGGAAATACAGAGAACACCACAAAGATATTCCTCGAGAAGAGCAACCCAAAGAAACATGATTGTCAGATTCACCAAGGTTGAAATGAGGGAAAAAATGTTAAGGGCAGCCAGAGAGAAAGGTCAGGTTACCCACAAAGGGAAGCCCATCAGACTAGCAGCAGATTGCTTGGCAGAAACTCTATAAGCCAGAAGAGAGTGGGGGCCAATATTCAACATTCTTAAAGAAAAG
>NW_012115311.1:1243048-1243496 GCF_000951035.1 Colobus angolensis palliatus | reverse complement strand
AAGAGAGTGGGGGCCAATATTCAACATTCTTAAAGAAAAGAATTTTCAACCCAGAATTTCACATCCAGCCAAACTAAGCTTCATAAGTGAAGGACAGATAAAATCCTTTACAGACAAGCAAATGCTGACAGATTTTGTCACCATCAGGCCTGCCTTGTAAGAGCTCCTGGAGGAAGCAATAAACATGGAAAGGAACAACTGGTACCAGCCACTACAAAAACATGCCAAATTGTAAAGACCATCAATGCTAGAAAGAAACTGCATCAACTAATGGGCAAAATAATCAGGTAACGTCATAATGACAGGATAAAATTCACACATAACAATATTAACCTTAAATGTAAATGGGTTAAATGCCCCAATTAAAAGACACAGATTGACAAACTGGATAAAGGGTCAAGACCCATAGTGTGCTGTATTCAGGAGACCCATCTCACATGCAGAGACG
>NW_012115311.1:1238369-1239415 GCF_000951035.1 Colobus angolensis palliatus | reverse complement strand
CACAGGAAGGGGAACATCACACACCAGGGCCTATTGTGGTGAGGGGGGAGAGGGGAGGGATAGCATTAGGAGATATACCTAATGTAAATGACAAGTTAATGGGTGCAGCACTACAACATGGCACATATATACATATGTAACAAACCTGCACGTTGTGCACATGTACCCTAGAACTTAAAGTATAATAATAATAAAAAAATCCTCAGCAAAATACTAACCAATTGAATCCAAAAGCATATCAAAAAGATAAGATAGCAGGATCAAGTGGGATTTGTCCCAGAAATGCAAAGGTAGTTCAACATACACAAATCCACAAAGATGACACATCACATCAACCGAATGAAGGACAAAAACCATATCATCATTTCAAGAGATCTAGAAAAAGCATTTGATAAAATTCAAAATCTCTTCATGATAAAAACTCTCAACAAACTAGGCATTGAAGGAGCATATTAATACCTCAACATAATAAAGGCTACATATGACAAACCCACAGTTAACATCATACTATCATAGCTTTCAGCTTTTCCTCTAGGAACTGGAACAAGGCAAGGATGTCTATTTTTACCACTCATACTCAACACAGTACTGGAAGTCTTAGCCAGAGCAATCAGGCAATAGAAACAAGTAAAAGACATCCAAATTGGAAAAGAGGAAGTAGAACTGTCCCTCTTTGTAGATGACATGATCTTGTATCTAGAAAAACCTAAAGACTCCACCAAAAACTCCTAGATCTGATAAATAAGTTCAGTAAAGTTGTAGGATACAGCCGGGTGTGGTGGTTCACGCCTGTAATCCCAGCACTTTGGGAGTCCGAGGCAGGAAGATCACCTAAGGTCAGGAGTTCAAGACCAGCCTGACCAATACAGTGAAACCCCATCTTAACTAAAAACGTAAAAATTAGGCAGCATGGTAGCATGCATTTGTAGTCTCAGCTACTCAGGAGGCTGAGACAGGAGAAGCACTTGAACCCAGGAGGCGGAGGTTGCAGTGAGCCAAGACTGCTCCACTGCACTCCAGCCTGGGCTACACAGCAAGACTCTGTC
>NW_012115311.1:1225263-1232874 GCF_000951035.1 Colobus angolensis palliatus | reverse complement strand
CCCGGGAGGCGGAGCTTGCAGTGAGCTGAGATCCGGCCACTGCACTCCAGCCCCAGCGACAGAGCGAGACTCCGTCTCAAAAAAAAAAAAAAAAAGAAATGGAAAGACAATTCATGCTCATGGATCAGAAAAAATTAATACTGTTAAAATGACCATACAACCCAAAGCAATCTACAGATTCAATAAAATCTCTATCAAAATATCAATGTCATTTTTCACAGAAGTAGAAAAAATAATCCTAAAATTCATATGGAACCAAAAAAATAGCTCAAATAGCCAAAGCAATCCTAAGTAAAAAGAAAGCTGGAGACATTATACTATCTGACTTCAACATATATTACAAGGCTCTAGTGACCAAAATAGCATGGTATTGGTATAAAAACAGGTATAACATGAAACAGAATAGAAAACTCAGAAATAGATCCATACATTTACAGCCAATTGATTTTCAACAAAGGTGTCAAGGACATTCATTGGGGAAAGGATATCTTCTTCAATAAATGGTGCTGGGAAAATTGGATATCCATATGCAAAAGAACATGACTAACCTCCTACCTTCCACTATATACAAAAATCAACTCAAGATGTATTAAAGACTTAAACACAAGGCCTGAAACCATAAAACTACTAGAAAAAAACAGGGGAAGAACTTAAGGACACTGGTCTAGGAAAAGATTTTATGGCTAAGACTTCAAAAGCACAGGCAACAAAAACAAAAGTAGACAAACGGAACTATATTAAACTAAAAAGCTTCTGCACATCAGAGGAAACAACACAGTGAAGAGACAACCTGTTGAATGGGAGAAAATACTTGCAAACTATTCATCCAACAAGGAATTAACATGCAGAATATACAAAGAACTCAAACACCTCAACAGTAAAAAATAATAATTCCATTTAAAAGTGGGCAAAGGGTCAGGCATGATGACTCTTTGGGAGGCTGATGCAGGTGGACTGCTTGAGCCCAGGAGTTTGAGACCAGCCTGGGCAACATAGCAAAACTCCATCTATACCAAAAAAAAAAAAATTAGGCTGGGTCTGGTGGTTCATGCCTGTAATCTCAGCACTTGGGGAGGCCAAGATGGTATGATCGCTTGAGCCCAACAGTTCAAGACCAGCCTGGGCAACATAGTGAGACCTCACCTCTACAAAAAATCAAAAAATGAGGTGGGAGGATCACTTGAGCCGAGGAGGTTGAGGCTACAATGAGCAGTGATTGCACCACTATATTCCTGTCCCCTGTCTCAAACACACACACATACACACACACACACACACACACATACACAAATAAATAAATAAAAACTTAGCTGGGCATAGTGGCACATGCCTGTGGTCTCAACTACCCTGGAGTTGAGGCAGGAGAATCATCTGAGCCCAGGAAGTGGAGGCTGCAACGACTCGTGATTGCACCACTGCACTCCAGCCTGGGCAACAGAGCAAAACCCTGACTTCAATAAATAAATACATAAATAGTGGGCAAAGGACATAAATAGATATTTCTCCAAAGAAGACATACAGGTATATGAAAACATGCTCAATGTCATTAATCATAAGGGAAATGCACAATAAGGTATCATCTTCACCCAGTGAGAATGCTATGATTAAAAAGACAAAATAATAATGGATGTGGGTAAGGATGCAGAGAAAAGGGAACTCTTATGCACTGTTGGGTGGGAATGTAAATTAGTACAGTCACTGTGGAAAACAGTATGGAGATTTCTCAGGAAAATGAAAATAGAACTACCATACATTCCAGCAATGCCACTACTGGGTGTTTATCCAAAGGAAAGAAAACTAGTATATCAGAGGGATACCTGTGCTTCCATGTTTACCGCAGCACTATTCACAATAGCAAAAATATAGAATCAACTTAATGTCCATCAACAGACAAATAAATAAAGAAAATGTGGGCTGGGTGTGGTGGCTCACCCCTGTAATCCCAGCACTTTGGGTACTCAGGAGGCTGAGGCAGAGAATTGCTTGAACCTGGGAGGCAGAGGTTGCAGTGAGCCGAGATCGCACCACTGCACTCCAGCCTGGCCAACAGAGCGAGTGAGACTCTGTCTTTAAAAAAAAAAAAAAAAAAAAAAGGAAAAGAAAACGAAATGCGGTGTGTACACACACACACACACAATCAAGTACTATTCAGCCATAAAAAAGAATGCAATCACGTCATTTGCAACAACATGGATGGAACTGGAAGTCATTGTTATGTGAAGTAAGCCTGGCACAGACAGACAAATATTGCATGTTATCACATATGTAGGAGCTGAAAAGGTTGATGATGGATACAGAGATACCAGAGGCTGGGAAGGGTGTGTGGGTTGGTATGGAAGAGTGGTTGGTTAATGCAGTTAGATAGAAGAAATAAGTTCTAATGTTCTATAGCAGAGTAGGATGCCTACAGTTAACAATGTATTGTGTATTTCAAAATAGCTACAAGAGAAGACTTGAAATGTTCCAACATATAGAAATGACAAACACTTAAAGTGACAGATGCATTAAATACCTTGACTGATCATTACACATTCTATGCATGTAACAACACACCATGTGTACCCCATAAATATGTACAAATATTTGTTGTGTACCAATTAAAAATAAACAAAATTTAAAAAATAAAAATACAGTATCTCTACACAATGGAATATTATTCAGCATTAATACACTGCAAGTTAGACGAATCTTGAAAACATGCTACATGAAAGAAACAATGCATAAAAGATCACATATCGGGTGGAGCATGGTAGCTCACACCTGTAATCTCAGCACTTTGGGAGACTGAGGCAGGCGCATTGCTTGAGCTCAGGAGTTCCAGACCAGCCTGGGTAACTTGATGAAACTCGTCTCTACAAAAAATAATTAGGCAGGCGTGGCAGTGCACGCCTGTGGTCCCAGCTACTGGCTACTTACGAGGCTGATGTAAGAGGATCACTTGAGCCTTTCCTGCTTGCTTCGCTGAAGGCATCAGGCAGTTTCATGGCTGGGAAAAACTTCTCGAAGCAGGTCCTAGTAGGACTGGGTGTCCACATCCAGGATATGGCTCCTGTAGAGAGTCTGGAATACTTACCCCTCAATCTTGGGGGAGGAGCAGGGGCTGGCGCCATGAGGACTTAATGTCCTTCTGACCAGTCCCGATCTTTCCAAGGTATTGGGGTTTTCAGGACAGGATAAGACTGTTCTTTTTTGTTGTTGTTGTTGTTGTTTTTTTTGAGATGGAGTCTCGCTCTGTCACCCAGGCTGGAGTGCAGTGGCCGGATCTCAGCTCACTGCAAGCTCCGCCTCCCGGGTTTACGCCATTCTCCTGCCTCGGCCTCCAGAGTAGCTGGGACTACAGGCGCCCACCACCTCACCCGGCGAGTTTTTTGTATTTTTTTAGTAGAGACGGGGTTTCACAGTGTTAACCAGGATGGTCTCGATCTCCTGACCTCGTGATCCACCCGCCTCGGCCTCCCAAAGTGCTGGGATTACAGGCTTGAGCCACCGTGCCCGGCCAGGATAAGACTGTTCTAAGGCCACAGTGTGGCAACTGCAGTGTGGCAACTGCAGCAAGTCACAGGCCAAATCCTCAACTCTGGCACTGTCTAAAGCACCTTTCTTGACCAGGTGCAGTGTCTCATGCCTGTAATCCCAGCACTTTGGGTGGCTACGGTGGGTGAATTACTGGAGGTTAGGAGTTCAAGACTAGCCTGGCCAACATGGTGAAACCCTGTCTCTACTAAAAATACAAAAATTAGCTGGGTGTGTTGGCACATGCTTGTAATCCTAGCTACTTGGGAGGTTGATGCAGGAGAATCGCTTGAAACTGGGAGGCAGAGGTTGTAGTGAGCCGAGACTGCACCAGTACACTCCAGCCTAGGCGCCAGAGCAAGACTCCATCTCAAAAATAATAATAACAATAGTAATTTTAAAAATAAATAAATAAAAATAAAGTGCCTTTCTTGCCCATTCCATGTCTCACCACAACTCTATTAGGCAAGTATTAATGGCTCTCCATGGCTATAATAGAGGAAATCTGGGCCTTAGATTCCACCCCTCGCCCAAGTGCCTAGTGGAGGTTCAATAAACAGCAGTCAGTATTATTACTATCTTATTACTACCCTCTCTGTGAAATTCTAGCAAGGAGGGGTTCCGCATCTTTTTGGGGACCAGTTCCTGAGCAGGGCTTCGAGCACCCACTTGAGGCAGTGGCGCAAGGGCCCGCGCGGGCTCTGAGGCTCTTCCCGGGTCTTGTGGGCCCTCACAAAAATGGCAGGGCATTGGAGCAAGCTCCTCAGGCTGTGCAGGCTGAAAGATCCCTCGGGCATCCAGAAAGTTCACCTGACCCTCACCAGTGAGGTTGGACCCCAACTCATATCCTGGGGAAACCATGGAGGTGGAATTCAGTTTCAACCAGTGAACGCAACCAAAATGGCCACGCTGAAGCCTGAGCAGAGCTCCCGCCAGGCCCTGCTCTTGGTGCCAGGCTCACTGGGCAGCACCTCCTCCCAGAAGTCTCTCCTGTGGTTCCTTCATTCTTCTAAATGGTTAGTGAGCATCAAGCACATGCTGAACTGGGGACAGACAGCTGATACACAGGGACTCTGACCTCCAAGAAGACAGATAAGCCAGCAAAAGTCACTATACAGTGTGAAAACTGCTGGAATGAAGAAAGGAAATGACAAGGAAAATCTCCTAGAGGGACACCTCTTTCAAAATAAAAGGGAGGGGCTGGGCACAGTGTCTCACACCTGTATTCCAGCAGTGGTGGGCAGATTACTTGAGGTCAGGAGTTCGAAACCAGCCTGGCCAACATGGTGAAACACCATCTCTACTAAAAATACAAAAATTGGGCATGGTGGCATGTGCCTGTAGTACCAGCTACTCAGAAGACTGATGCAGGAGAATCACTTGAACCCAGAGGCAGAGGTTGCAGTGAGCAGAGATCATGCTATTGTACTTCAGCCTGGGTGACAAGAGCGAAACTCCATCTCAGATAAAAAGTTTTTTAAAAAACTAGTTTTAAAACATAAATCATTTTTATTGAAGTATATTATATCATGCCCATAGTATTTAATTATTAAATTTGACTTTTATAAAAAAAAAAGTATCACACTTAGATAAGCATATATAAGTAGAACATACATGGAGCTTATATTGTTGTGGGAATCAGGAGGATGAGAGACCTCAGGGAAAAGCAGAAGGATCTTTATTGAGTGCACTCAGACCCAGTGGATTAACATCCAAAAACTGAGCCTAAAACAAAGACAGGTCTTGGCTTTTATATACACTTCAAAAAGGGGGTGTGCTAGCTTGAACCAGGCTTACAGTGGCATGAAAGCAAGGATAGAGAGGCAGAACAACAGCAGTTAATCAATTTGTGACAGGTGAATCACTCAGGATTACACATGACCATTGCCAAGCAACCCACATGGCCATTACCTAGGTTTTGCTCAAGAGCCTTGCACTGATTTCTCTCATAATCTTCGCTGTGGTGCCCAGACGGCTGTAGTTCGGGCCTGCTCAGGCTTCTCATGACCTTCACTCCCCGATTAGATAAAACAATAGTTGTAGTCACTAGTTGCAGAGAACGGGAATCTATAAACTCATACCATAAGAGAAAGGAAAATTTGTTTTTCTTCTCCCTATGTTAAGGGAATGCTGGGAGAGTCTCCAGAGAACATTCCTTTGTGTCCTGGCTTCTTAGATAGTATTATCAAGACTTTTCCCGGGTCTGGGCTGTGCCTGTTGCTGCCTCTGGGATAAGTCAGCCTAATACAGGAAAGCTTATTTCTTTTTCTTTTTAATTTTATTTTTCTTTCTTTAATTTCCCACCTCAATATAGTAATTATATTTCTTTTTCTCTCTTTTCTTACATTCTTCAATACAAGTCCTTTGTTTCTATAGGAGATATTCTCAAAGTGGGATGTGCATCTACGTTATGAAGCATAACAATTAAATAACATCCATACACCCATCACCTCATGCATAATGAAATATTTCTAGTCCTGTCGAAGCTACGGGACTGCTGGAATTTCTTCTCTGATTCAGTCCCCTTGCTTCACCACAGAGGTGACCACTCTTCTGAAGGTTATATTCATAACCCCTGTGCTTTTCTTTACAGTCTGCATATATATCTATGTATAGAGAGGGGAGGTGTAGGTATAAATATACATATATCTAAAAATTATTATTTTGTCATATTTATTTTTAAGCTTTATAAAAATGGGTATCATGCTGAAGTGGTATTTACCTTGAAGCACACTGTGATCAAAACAAAAAACAAAAAACAAAAAAACACCATCACGCCCAGTGGTATAAGCATGGCTCACACAACTCATTCTGGCATTTTGGGAGGCTGTGACAAGAGGAGTTCAAGACCAGCTCATTAACCAAAGACAGTCAATGTATGTGGCAGAGGTAATTTGGTTCTTAGTTTTCTTTTTTTCTTTTTGAGACAGTCTCACTCTGCCACCCAGGCTGGAGTGCAGTGGCACGATCTTGGCTCACTGCATCCTCTGCCTCCGCTTCAAGTGATTCTCCTGCCTCAGCCTCCCAAGTAGCCGGGATTACAGGCATGCGCCACCACGCCTGGCTAATTTTTATATTTTTGGTAGAGACAGGGTTTCACCATGTTAGCCAGGCTGGTCTCGAACTCCTGACCTCAGGTGATCCGTCCGCCTCAGCCTCCCAAAGTGCTGAGATGACAGGTGTGAGCCACCGCACCTGGCCAGGTTCTTAGGTTTCAGTATCTCAGAAAGCTAATTAACGATCTTAATCTCATTTAAATCTCTTGATTTTATACACAGTAATAACAGTGAACACAGGTGAAATTTGGCTCATCTATCTCAGAAACTTCATTTTAGGACCATATTTCAAACGCCTTTCCCATCTAGGCATTTTTCAGTAGCAGACATGTGACACACCTGACTCCCTTCGCCTCCCTCTTAGTGAAGGTTTAGGGATTAGACATGTACTCAGAGCCAGAACTCAGTGGCCTAAATCACCAGTCCTTGCATTACTACAGACTCACCTTGAGTATAAAAGATCAATTATCCTTATACCCATTGTGATGCTGGAAACATTACTTCTCTCCTCAGTTGCTGTTTTTCACTTAGCATCTCATTTTGAAAATCTTTGTTTCTCTGTGGCCACTGTGACATTTGCTCCACTGAGCTTTCTGGCTTTAATTTTTGCCCCCTCAATCAGTTCCAAACAGCCCTACTGAAGTAGCCCCAGAAACTCGCATTGTGATTCCACTCTTTAATGATTTCTCATCGAAATATTAACCAGCATCCAACATTCCTGCATTTGTGGTCATCTTGTCAGCACATCTCGCTGACCTAAATGAAGAAGTTCCTATTCCTTTTACTCCAGATTATCCATATAATTCTTCTTCAAAGCTATTCTTAGGATATACTGAGGAAAGTACTTCACTTTTGGAGTCTGCTGATCTAGGGTTTAAGTGCTGGCTGCACCACTGAGCAAATTTCAGAAAGGTATTAAATTTCCTGGGCGACAGAGTAAGACTCTCTCCCTTTTGCCTTCTGTCATGATTCTGAGGCCTTTCCAGCCATGTGGCACTGTAAGTCCAATTAAACCTCTTTTTGTTCCCAAAAAAAAGAAAAG
>NW_012115311.1:1222777-1224359 GCF_000951035.1 Colobus angolensis palliatus | reverse complement strand
GTCTCGGCCTCCCAAAGTGCTGGGATTACAGGCTTGAGCCACCGCGCCCGGCCACCTTCTTTTCAACATAAGAAGCTAGGCAAAACTAGTGTAATTTTGGAAGTCTATATTTAAGGAAACATGTATTATTTAAAATAAATTACAAAGGTAAAAACAAATTTGTTTAAAACAAAAAATGTCAAGTGTTTACTTCTTTTTAAATTGAAGTACCATGGGAGACCTACATACCATTCTGCTCAACACCTTTTAATTCAGTCACTGACATTAAAATCTGCACCTAGAAAGAAAAAAACTATCACATCACTCATCTGCACAACCTATTAATCAGCAAATAATTATTAAATACTTACTGCATCCCAGGCACTGTTCTTGGCACTGGGGAGTCAGCAGTAAATAAAACCTGTCTTAACAGAAGTTAATGGCAAACTGTTATAGCTATAAATATACCCATAGTTTAACATTTAATTGTTCATCCTGAAACACTTAGATTTTTTAAATTAATTTTAACTACAGTCAACCTTACTAATTTCACAGATATAAATAATGTACATTTCCCTCAACCCCTCTGCCCTTACAGAAGCTTCCTCATACACACAACAAAGTCAGAACTAAATCAGACTCCCAATATGCCATTAGTTAGGTTGGGGAGGAGGCTTGGTGACTGGGACCTGAGTTGAGGCCCATAAGCCTTTCCCAGCCCCAGCTTGCTCTTCAATGTAGCTACCTATTCAGTCTACTATTCTCTTAGTGGCTTTATCTGTTACCATGCCTTTCCTACCAACAACGAGAAGCATCTTTAAATTCTGTAAGGTTTTGTCATATCTCCAAGTTACATGGCAGTCGAGAGGCTACAGGTGATAAATTATATACTTACAGATAATAGTGTAAATGTATCCATAAACACGTTTTTCATCTCTGGGGACACAGAACAATAATTACATTTAAACACAGTGCATAGTAAGATAAGTTAAAAATATTGAAAGTACTCTAAATAAAAGCTTACTAATTTGAGATAACTGCAGGCAAAAGCAATCTGGAAATTTTAAATTAAAAATTTCTTAAAACAAAATTTTCCAATTTACTAATTTATAAAAGAAATACAACTACAAGGGCCTTAATAAAAATTTTAAATACATTCTCACACACACACTATATTCTAGAGAAGAACTATTCCATCAAAATCCTAGCTTTGAATAACTTATTATTTTAAATAATCAGTAACTAAAACCAAGCAATCTATCACACAGAGAGGGGAAAAGGTAATATTCTAAGTTATGAATTTTTTACCCTGTCTCATAAAAATAGAAGCATAAAAGTTTAACTTACATTTTTCCTGGATTTAAATTTATAGATAAATTTGCTTTTCAGTGAAATATCCTCAATAGCAATTTTACCAAGGAGGCCTTCTTCTGAAGGCCACCTCTGAAATAATTAGAGAATAAATGTCAATGGCATGATATTAAGATGTTATTCGCCTGGGCGCAGTGGCTCACGTCCATAATCCCAGTACTTTGGGAGGCTGAGGCGGGCAGATCACGAGGTCAGGAGTTTGAGACCAGCCTGGCTAAGATGGTGAAACCTC
>NW_012115311.1:1209607-1220907 GCF_000951035.1 Colobus angolensis palliatus | reverse complement strand
AGGGAGGGAGGGAGGGAGGAAGGAAGGAAGGAAGGAAGGAAGGAAGGAAGGAAGGAAGGAAGGAAGGAAGGAAGGAAGATAGATTATTCAAGAAAAACATTTAGGGGCCAGGTGCAGTGGCTCATGTCTGTAATGGCAGCATTTTGGGAGGCCAAGGCAGTAGGATCACTTGAGGCCAGGAGTTCAGAGGCCTGTCTTGAAGCAAGACCTCGTCTCTACAAAAAAAAGTTTAATGAATTAGCTCAGTGTGGTGGCACATGCCTGTAGTCCCAGCTACTCAGGAGGCAGAGGCAGAAGGATGGCTTGAGCCCTGGAATTCAAGGCTGCAGTGAACTATGACGGTGCCATTGCACTCAAGCCTGGGTGACAGAGCAAGACTCTGCGCCCCCAGCCCCCAAAAAAAGAAAAACAGGAAAGGAATTTAGGTAAGAAACTTTTCTATTGCTCTTAAAAGTAATAGGACCTAGAAAGGTAGAGGATGAGGCCAGGCACAACGGCTCACACCTGTAATCCCAGCACTTTGGGAGGCTGAGGCAGGTGGATCACTTGAGCCCAGGAGTTCAAGACCAGCCTTTGCAACATGGCAAAGCCCTGTCTCTGAAAAAAAAAAAAAAAAAAAAAGCAAAAATTAGTCAGATGTGGTGGCATGTACTTGTAGCCCCAGTTACTTGGGAGGCTGGAGTGGGTGGATCACTTGAGCCTATGAGGAGGAGGGTGCAGTGGCCCAAGACCACACCATTGTACTCCAGCCTGGGCAACAGAGTGAGACCTTGTCTCAAAAAAAAAGAAAATGTAGAGGATGGTATGACTCATGTTTTTTCAGGGTTTTCACATATGTATCAAGGCACTAGATAACTTGACTCTAGAATTTGCTAAGAGTGTAGATATGCTGTCTTGCTGACTGAATAGCCCTATTACTCACATGCCAAAACTGAAACTGGGATAAGCACATTTGAGAATAAGCTTCTATCACCCTGACCTTTCCTTTCCTAATTTGTAGCTTCCATTTGTGTAATCAGGCCTAAAATCCTTTTTTTGAACAGATATACAGCAGAAAAGCAAACATTTAAAGTAGTACAGAGTAAGAATTTAACATATAATACGTAAGAGCAAGAGTTTCTTAACTCAGCACTACTGACATTTTGAACCAGATACTTCTCTGTTGGGCAGGACTGTCCTGGGCATTAGAGGATATTTAGTAGCACCCCTGGTTTATATTCGTTACATGTCAGTAGCTCATCCCCTATCCAACATTCATGATAACCAAAAATCTCTTCAAACATTGCCTAAAGTTTCCTGGGAAACCAAATATTTCCAGTTAAGAACCACTGCTTTAGAGAATTGTGATAAAATTCTATCATAACATAAAGATAAAATAATAGTACAAGTAGGATTATGTAGTCTACAGTTTTCTGGGATTACTCACAACCTCTGTCTTAGTATATTTCCAATTTTAAAATTCTTGCTCTCAGTTTCTATATATGTCTAGATATCCACACTGCTGTGATAATTTTCATATATTCCCCTAAAAAATACAACATTAAAAACTCACAATACTCTCAAAACTCTGTGTTTCTTCTGTACCCTCTCATCATTTATCGAAATATACACTTCATTCCTCTATAAAACCCTTATTGTTAAGATGTCCCATCTCAGCATTCTGGTTAACTTAAAATGAACAGACTTCTGACCAAGAAAGCAAATTAAACTTTCATTTCTCCATTAGAAAAAAAACAAAGCCAGACTAAGCAGAAAGAGCATGTTAAGTGTTTCCATATAGTTCTTTTACTTCTAATAGTAAGTTTATCTATGGTTTAAATGCTAAAAGACTGATTTAACCAATTTTAAGTGATCTCATATCTGCAAACAATATGAAATGTAATTAAGATGAGAAAAATAGGTATTGGGTTTCTGTAATTAAGTTGAGATTAACATGAACAAAATTCAGCTTTGCTATTTAAGACAGAAATGGATATGTTTATAAAATTGTAATTTAATACTTACTAATTTTTGTCCTTCTATAAAAGTTTCTAGAGCAGCAGCAGAGTTTTTTAATGGTATTCACATATCCTGCATGAACATATTTAAAACAAATTAACACACACACAAGATCTGGAAAATAGCCTTCTTTCTAAATAAAAACATCTTAGTATTTTCTATTGTTGAAAGAAAAAATTTATTTTAAGTATATGTTAGTATGCCAAGACACTTTCTAAAATACTATTAACATCTAGTACAATTTCCAGTAAAATTCAATTTTAGAACTTACTTCAGAAGGAATTTCACTTTAATTGTACATACTTGCTTATTCCAAAATATCATTATACAAAGGAATTAAAGCAGTTTCTTACTTAAAGAATAAAGTTACACTGATCAACAGAAACAAGATGGGATATAAAGCTAATAGATATAGAGCTTTCATAGCGTTAAATTAGCCTATTCAGCTTGATTGAAGAATAGGATGTTCTCTCGTCAGTTAAATAGAGTAAATTCCAAATGATAAACAAAAAAGGAATGTGAAATCCATCAGTTTCATCTATACCTTGCAGTTATTTCAATCATCACTATTTTAAAATATATTAAGTATAGATCTCCTATCACATACTAGGTTAACAAAATAATAGAACTATAACTTTATATTTAAAGTTGAATCATATATGCTATAAATACATACATACACCATCAAGCTTACGTTGCCCTCTCTTATCCTCTATCAATAGCACACAACTCTAATAAAATGCAATTAAACATTCTGTTCAAAGCCAGATACAATCTAATAGATGGCTATAGCAACTGATCAAGAGTTAACATTAGAGAGATTAAAACTTTTTCACCCTGTGCAGTCACAACATGTAGGTGTGGTAGCTGGAAAAATAATTACGTAAGAGATTACACAACTAGGGAGATCAAGGACAAGTGCAGGAACACAGGAACACTTTTATTTTCTGCCAACTGCCTACAAACTCTAGGGATTTTTCCAGTTTTCTTAAATCGTAAAATTATTTCAATAGCCACATGTGTCACTGACTTTGCTTTAACCTAGTAGCATAATTCTCACAAAGCAATGAATACAGATGCCCCTCAACTCACCCGGGGTTACATTCGATCAACAGAAAGAAAGTGTGGCTCAAACTAAGAGAGCAAAGAAGCTATAAGATGCTACTTCAAGGGCCTCACTTTGTACCTTGCAGGCTGTTATAAGAAATTTGGGCGGGGCGCGGTGGCTCACGCCTGTAATCCCAGCACTTTGGGAGGCTGAGGCGGGCCGATCACGAGGTCAGGAGATTGAGACCATCCTGGAGAACACGGTGAAACCCCGTCTCTACTAAAAATACAAAAAATTAGCCAGATGCGGTGGTGGGCGCCTGTAGTCCCAGCTTCTAGGGAGGCTGAGGCAGGAGAATGGTGTGAACCTGGGCGGCAGCGGAGCTTGCAGTGAGTGGAGATCGCGCCACTGCACTCCAGTCTGGGCGACAGAGCGAGACTCCGTCTCAAAAAAACAAAAAAAAGAAATTTGGACCTTAGGTGCAATGGAAAGCCATGGAAAGTTCATTGTTGGTAGGAGAGAGACATGGTCCAATTTACTCTTTTTAAATGTCATTCTGGTTGCTGTATGGTGAATACATAATAACAAATCAGAACTGGAAACAGAAACGTCTTAGAAAACTTCTACATTAAGTCTAGGCTAGAAAAGGCTGTTAGCCACAGAGGTGATGAAGAGAAATATAATGAGCTGGAATATATTAGAACCAGCAAGACTTGCCAATGCAGGATAAGATAAACTGAAGATCAATCCAGGGTTTTGGGCTTACTTAGATCTATACCTGGCACCCAGTAAGCACTCAATGAAAAGTATTGATTTCTCTCCTTGCGGACATTTTTCTGCCTTTTCCCCAATCTCTAATTTGACCACATCTCCTTTGCCACAACAAATAAAAATGTTTGCCTCTCTAGTCTTAATCTTCTCAAAGCCATTAGTAACCCCTTATCAAATCCAACAAGCTGAAAGGTAAGTTCTTTCAGCTTACCATTCTGTTTGCGTCTTAAAAACTAATGTTTTCTGGGTTGGGCGCGGTGGTTCACACCTGTAATCCCAGCACTTTAGGAGGCTGAGATGGGTGGATGACCTGAGGTCAGAAGTTCAAGACCAGCCTGGCCAACATGGCAAAACCCCATCTCTACTAAAAACACAAAAATTAGCCAGGCATGGTGTGCGTGCCTGTAATCCCAGCTACTCAGGAGGCTGAGGCTGGAGAATCGCTTGAACCCAGGAGGCAGAGGTTGCGGTGAGCCAAGACTGTGCCATTGCATTTCAGCCTGGGCGACAAGAGAAAAACTCTGTCTCAAAAAATAAAAAATAAATAAAAATAAAAAATCTAATGTTTTCCTTGGGCTCAGTACTTACACTTCCTTCCCTTTAGAAACATTCTTTGACTCTTTAAGTGGTGTCGGGGCTTCACATACGTCTTGAATCATCCTGATGACTCAAGTCTATCTTGAGAGCCTAAACAGTGCTCCCGTGCAGTATCAGCATTGTTTTCTCTAGACTTCACCCGAAATGTCCCAGAGGCAATTCATAGACAAATATCCAAAATCTAAAACTACTTCCTCTCTTCAAACCTATTCCCTCATGCTGAATGCATTCTTCTAAGTGCTATCATCCTAGGTGCCATTTAAGTGAAAGGCACCAATTCCTACTACATTCCGCCAGCCAGAAACTCAGGAGTCATCCCTTATATTCCGATCATCAAGTCCAGTGCATTTTACATAAAACAACTCCCCTCCATGCCCTCAATCACTGCCCTACATGCAGATATTCATCTTTGACCTGGTCTGCACCACCATCTTCCTGCGATCCACTATCCCTTGTGACTCCTCCAATTCATTATCTACTCTGCTTTTAAAGTAGGTTTTGTAATTCAGAAAATTTCATTTCTTTCCTCCAAATTCTTCACAGATCTCCATGATCATATGATAAAAATGAAAACCATCTGCTGAGATTTAATGCCTTTGATGGCCTGGCCTCTCTCCACTTGTTTAGCCTTTATCGCCTGGCCACTTCCCTTCTCACATTTTATATTCTAATACTACTGAACAACTTGTATTATTCCCAAAACAGAACAGTTATGTAGTCTTTGCCATGTGCCCAGCACTGTACTAAGCATACAATACAGAGTACCTCACTTATCCTCATAATAACCCTTTCAAGTAGGTCCTATTTGTTCCCATTTGACAGATGAGAAATCTGCTCTGGAGTGATGACAGGAACCTTACCAAAGTTACACAGTTATCATGAAACCAGAATTCTGACCCAAGAGTCTCTGACTCCAGAGCCTGGACTCTTAACCACCACACACGCTGGGCCTTGAACGATTCTCAAAATTCGCATGTTTTCCCTCCCTACTGAATTTTGCAACCTCCCCTGTAAAGTTTTTAACTCCCTCAGTCAGATTCTATTCGCTATGCTCTTTTACACACAACACCATTACAGTAGTTACCTTATATTTTAATGATCTGTTGACTTGTCTTTCCACTAGACTGAAAACTCACTTATTGAAGTTTTTTCATCCTGAGAGTCCTGATTTCCAGTACAACATTCACCACTTAATGTTCATTCTTTGTTGAACGAATGAAAAATGTGAAATAGCATATGTGATAAGAACATCCCCCCTTTATTCCTAATTGGATGACCTTATATAAAATATACACATTTTAACTCACATGATACCAAGTGACCTGAATCCCAAATGGCTGTTAAAGCAGCCTTGGGAAAATCCAGGAGAAATACCCTCACATTCATCATCAAGATTTCAGCCCTACTTATCATTACCGATTATTTAATAATTTACATTGATCTGTTCATCTTTGTGAGGTCATCTCACAGTTTAAAAAGAACATTTCTTCTTAACACAGCTGGTTCTTATCATGATCATCCTCCCCACACCCAAGGTTTCTGATTAGGGGTCTGTGGTGGGTCCTGAGAATTTGCATTTCTAGGGCCAGGCACAGTGGCTCACGCCTGTAATCCCAGCACTTTGGGAGGCTGAGGGTAGTGGATCATTTGAGGCTAAGAGTTTGAGACCAGCCTGGCCAACATAGTGAAACCCCATCTCTACTAAATCTACAAAAATCAGCTGGGTGTGGTTACACATGCCTGTAATCCCAGCTAATTGGGAGGCAGACGCAGGAGAATTGCTTGAACCTGGGAGGCAGAGGTTGCAGTGAGCTGAGATTGCGCCACTGTATTCCAGCCTGGGCGACAGAGCAAGACTCTGTCTCAAATAAATACATAAATAATTTGCATTTCTAATACGTTGATGCTGCAGCTCATCTGGAGCCCACACCTTTGAGGACCACTGTTCTATAGCACTAGACTAAAATTTAGGAAACCTGTGTCCTGAGGTCCCCCTTCTGCCTGTGACTGGTGTGTCTCTATGACAGATCATTTGGATTTACTTGGGTCTCAGTTTTCTTTTTAAGAAATGGGGGTCTCTTTATGTTGCCTAGGCTGGTCTTGAACTCCTGATCTCAAACTCCTAGTCTCATGTGATCCTCCCACCTCAGCCTCCCCAAGTGGTAAGATTACAGGCGTGAGCCACCACACTCAGCCAGGTCTGCTTTCTTATGTACACTGTGAAAAGGAAGAGTAAGAAGTACTGGACTACATGAGTCATAAGGACCTTTTTTTAAAAAACGAAATCTCACTCTCTCACCCAGGCTGGAGTGCAATGGTGTGATCTCGGCTCACGGCAACCTCTGCCTCCCAGGTTCAAGCAATTCTCCTGCCTCAGCCTCCCAAGTAGCTGGGATTTCAGGCACCTGCCACCACGGCCCAGCTAATTTTTTGTATTTTTAATAGAGACGGGGTTTCACTATGTTGGCCAGGCTGGTCTCAAACTTCTGACCTCAGGTGATCCACCCACCTAGGCCTCCCAAAGTGCTGGGATTACAGGCGTGAGCCACCACACCTGGCTCATAAGGATTTTCAGTGAGAATTTGCACTTCTGATGACTTGCCAGGTGATCCTGATACTGCTGGTCCAAGAGCCACACATTAAAAACCAAGGTACTAGTGCTATCCACATGACTATTCTATGCAATTCTACTCCTAGGTATATATAATCAAAAGAAATAAATGCATGTGTTCACCAGAATACACACAAGAGTACTCACAGAAGCTTTATTTATGCTAGCTAATAACTAGAAATAAACCAGATGTCCAATCAGAATAAATTGTGCTATACTTACATTTCTACAACATATATTTATACAATTATACAACGGAATACTACACAGCAATGCAAAAGAACTACTGCTTCACACAATATGGATGTATACTCATGTAGTGACTAAAGCAAAAACAGACTACCTACATTGAATAAAGCACCTACTATATGATTCTGTTTATGAGTCAATATCAAGCAAAGCGAACTGATGGTGATGGAGGTGAAAACAGGAGTCAGCAGGACAGTAAGAAGAATTGCTGGCTGGGAAGGAGCATGAAGGAACTTTATGAATGGAGACGCTCTATATCTTGATCTGGGTGGTGCACACATAGGTAAAAACCCATCAAACTGTAGACTTAAAATTTGTGTTATTTACATGTATCATATATGCCTCAATAAAAAATTTGCGGCCGGATGCAGTCACACCTGTAATCCCAGCACTTTGGGAGGCTGAGGCAGGCGGATCACCTGAGATCAGGAGTTTGAGACCAGCCTGGCCAGCATGGCCAAACTCCATCTCTACTAAAAAGTACAAAAATTAGCCAGGTGTGGTGGTGTGCACCTGTAATCCCAGCTACTTGGGAGGCTGAGGCAGGAGAAGCACTTGAACCTGGGAGGCGGAGGTTGCAGTGAGCCGAGATTGTACCATTGTACTCCAGCCTGGGCGACAGAGTGAGACCCTGTCTCAAAAATAATAATAATAATAAGTAAAATAAGATGGAAAGTGACAACGAAGTTCATTATATTAATATTCTTTAAAAGTAACTTTTTTTTTTTTTTTTTGAGACAGAGTCTCACTCTGTCACCCAGGCTGGAGTGCAGAGTCATGATCTCAGCTCACTGCAACCTCCGCTTCCCAGGTTCAAGCGATTCTCCTGCCTCAGCCTCCCAAGTAGCTGCGATTTCAGGCACCTGCCACCATGGCCCAGCTAATTTTACAGACATGAGCCACTGTGCCCAGCCGAAAAGCAACTTTTATATAAACTGGATTTCCCAAGGAAGCACTAGGCCTAACATGACAATTAAGAAATGTAATTCAAAGTAATAGCTATCTAATATAAAAAATTGTGGTGAAAAATTCTCACTGCTTCCTGTATCATTATCCCAAAACTGATCCCAGAAGCCTTATTGCTGGTATCTAAAGGTCTATATATTTAGATTCAAAAAACATACCTGGACCCTAAAAGGCCTTACAGGACCTGGCTCCTAGTTTCCTGTCCAACCTTATCTCCTAATCAAATACGCCCTCTAACAAAAAGGGCCTTTTTGCTGCTCCATATACAGACCCACTTCATTCCTATTTCAGGATCTCTGCACTGGCTCTTGGTCCTGCCTGGAATGTTCTTTCCCAGAGCTTCCAAGCTCATTCTCTTGTTCCTTCAGGTCTCTGCTCAAATATCACCTTAACAGAGGCTCCAGTACCCTGTGGCACATTTCTTATAAAAGCCATAGCTAGAAAAGATGCTGTCTTGCCTGAAATTGTTAACCTTACTTATGTTAGATCATAACAACAAAACAGGGTTTCCTTTTTTTCTGTGCTTTAAAGCAAAAAGAAACAAAACAAAAACCAAAAAAGATCTCCTGTTAAAATTGTGACCCACAGCATCATTTATCTTTAGGCTCTTCTTGCACTCTTATTAACTCTTGCTCTTTTACATTCCTTTACAGCTTTATAGTTTGTCTTCACTGCACACCTACGAGAAGTGATTTCTAGGTTAGCTAAGTATATAACTAAGACTAACCCATAGCAATCAGCGCCTTTGCACACAGCAACTCCTAAAAAATATTTGATAAACAAATGAGTGAATAAAGAACTATGACAAGACATCTGGAAAGTTTCAGGGACATGAGGGAGAAGGTTTTTGTTCCAGTAGACTGACTTCATACCGACATTTTTATATAAGAATGGCAACAATGATTATCAAACGAAAAAATTATTTTTCATCGAGCCCAGAGTCCACTTTTCTCTTCTAGTCATAAATGCCATTAAAAAAAAAAAATCCTTTCAGCCCAACTACAGATGCCAACTATGCTCCCAATAAATAGAGGAGGTTTTCCTCAGAAGCTTCAGGAATGCAAGAGTCTGGAAGTGGAAAGGGCAAGACAGGAGGAGTCTGAGGTAACGCGGCTACCGGGACAGAGAAAGGAGACAGAGAATCTCAACACTGGGGCTGAGACGCAGCATCCCTAGAGCTTGGGTGCCAATCAGGTGGTGCTAGCAGGAGGCGGGTCAGCCGGGAGTGGAGGAAGCAGAAAAGGCTCTCTCACCTCTAACGCCGCCTGGGGGTCCTGGTCGATTACAGCATCTGAGAAGCTCTGGAAAAATCTGTCAGAAAAACGACTTCAGCAGAGCCCACTGGCCAAGGAAAGGGGGATAAAATAAATAGCAAAGGGAAGGAAAAACACGCACCTCTGGGATGCTGCAGGTCCTGCTGCAGCCGCCGCCATCCCTCGTAGTCACTGTTGCTGCCGCCAGAGCTGCTACTACCGCGCTCAGAAACTCTGCCACCGCTCAAGGGGGAAACCTCTGCAGAAACACCAACCGAGCTTCCGTCCTAAGTAGCCAACCAGCAGCCACGCAGCGTGCCGCTAGCGGGACTGGGAGGCGACACGCGGGCGCGTGGCCGGCTGGGTCAGTGGAGGACCGAGTTCTCCCAGCCGGCACCCCTGCCCGGGATCCGCGCTCGCAGTCCCCGCCCCCTGGCAGCCATGGTTACGGAGGCCTGGGCCTACAGGTTCTCCCTCTTTTCCACCGCGCCCACGCCCGCGGGCACTCCGACAGAGCCTCCAGGAGTGGTAGCTCAGATGCACTTTTGTAACATACCGTTATCCCTCAGGAACGTGTACGGGCAGGGGCGTTTGCTTGTCCGTTAATAACCGAAGCTACAGGCCGGGCGTCGTGGCTCACGCCTATAATCCCAGCACTTTGGGAGGCCGAGACGGGTGGATCACGAGGTCAGGAGTTCAAGACCAGCCTGGCCAAGATGCTGAAACCCTGTTTACTAAAAATATAAAAACTAGGCGGGTGTAGTGGCACGCGCCTGTAATCCCAGCTACTCGGGAGGCTGAGGCAAGAGAATCCCTTGAACCCGGGCAGCAGAGGTTGCAGTGGGTCAAGATTGTGCCACTGCACTCCTGCCTGGGCGACAGAGCGAGACTCCGTCTCAAAAATATAATAATAATAACACAAGCTACTTCAAGCTCCGTTTTCCCTAGGTGTTATCACGGCTTTCGTCTCCGTGATATCACCGGCGGCTGCGCGGTCTTTTCAGGGAACAGAGGGGCGTGGATGGCGCCTGGATTCCCGCGATCATTGCGCTGGGAATGGAAAAGGGCTGGGACTCGCTGGAAATCGTTCTGACCTAATAGCCTTCTGGTTCCGGGGAGACGCGCCCGGCGCCCGCCTACTATTCATTACCTTCCTCGTAACTCCACAGCTCAGGATTTCTTCTTAGTAGGTTTCCCAGATCAAGAAGGAAAACCTTTTCTATCTGAAAGCACCGAGGGGCGGAAGGTGGTCTGAAGTGATCTCAGGGCCGCTTTGTTTCCCACCCTAGTCGGTCAGGCCCTCCCTCAGCGCCCTTTGACCCATGCAGATCAGATGGGGAAAGGTGCCAGCGCGTTCCAGGGATGGGGGCAGATTGGGGAGCTGGAGGGAGTGGTCTTTATCTACCTTTATACCACTACCAAACTGTGTTAATTAATGTAGCTTTATAATAAGTCTCGAAGTCCTGTGACTTTATTCTCCCAAGATTGCTTTGGGTTATTCTAAGGCCATTGTATTTCTAGGTGAATTTTGGAATTAGTTTGTCAGTTTAAAAAAAAAAAAAACTGCTGGAATTTGTACTGGACTTGCATCGAATCTATAGATCTGTTTGGGGATAACTAGTATATTAACAATATTAAGTCCTTCAGTTCATTTAAGAGGCTGTTTATTTAAGGGCCTCTAATTTCTCCTGGCAATGTTTTGTAGATTGTACACATATTTATACTTTAATGCAGCTGTGCTTGGATAGATTGCGGTATAGAGATCACACGTATCTTTCAGTAGATTTCCTCTTGAGGCCGGGCGCGG
>NW_012115311.1:1205441-1207972 GCF_000951035.1 Colobus angolensis palliatus | reverse complement strand
TATATATATAGCTGTATCATGGACATTGAAATTATAACAAGATTCCAAAACTACTACCAGAATGACTTAAATTAAAAGGACTTCCAATACCAAGCATTGACAAGAATATGGAGCAACTATGTTTCACCCATTGTTGGTGAGCGTTTAAATTGGTTAATTATTTTGGAAAACTGTGTGTCACTGTATTAGTCTGTTCTTGCATTGCTATAAAGAAATACCTGAGATTGGGTAATTTGTAAAGAAAGAATGTTTAATTGGCTCTGCTTCTGCAGACTGCACAAGAAGCATAGCAGCTTCTGCTTTTGGGGAGGCCTCAGGAAGCTTCCCATCGTAGCAGCAGGCGAAGGTAGAGACGGCATCTTACGTGGCAGGAGCAAGAGCAAGTAGGGTGGGGGGAGGTGCCACACACTTAAACAACCAGATCTCCCGAGAACTCACTCACTGTTACGAGGACAGTACCAAGGGGGATGGTACTTAATCATTCATAAGAAACCCACTCCCATGATCCAATTACCTCCCATCAGGCCCAACCTCCAACGTTGGGGATTATAATTTGACATGAGGTTTGGGTGAGGACACATACCCAAACTATATCAGACACTATCTACTAAAGCTAGTTATACACAAACCATACTACCCAATAATTCTACCACTGGGCATATACCCGAGTATTTATGATCATATACAAGAATATTCATCGCAGCATTATCCACAGTAGCAAAAACTGGAAATAATCCAAATGTCCTCAAACTGGATAAAAAAATTACATAGCAATGAATAAGAATGTACTACTACCATACACAACAATATGGATGCATCTTATAGACATAAGTTGAGGTAAAGAGGCCAGAGTACATCATGATTCATTCCATTTATATGAAGATAAAAAACTGTAGTGAGAGGTATCATAAGGGAATCTCCTGGTTGTCAGGGAGGGTGGGGAGCCCGGGCATGAAGAAACCTTCTTGGATGCAGGAAATGTTACATATCTTGATCTGGCTGGTAATCACAGAAGTGTATTGAGACATAAAATTTTATCAAGTTATACACAAGATTTGTGCAGCCTGGGTGCAGTAGCTCATGCCTGTAATCTCAGCACTTTGGGAGGCCAAAGCAGAAAAATTGAGCCCAGGAGTTCAAGACCAGCCTGGGCAAGATGGGGAGAACTTGTCTGTACAAAAAATAAATAGAAAGCATTAGCCAAGCATGGTGGCGTGTGCCTCAGCTATTTGGGAGGCTGAGGCAGGAGGATCGCTTGAGCCCGGGAGGTTGAGGCTATGATTGTGCCACTGCACTCCAGCCTGGGCAACAGTGCGAGCCTCTTTCTCTTTAAAAAAACAACAACAACAATAACAAAAATTGTTCACTTTATTTTGATTTTGCAGACTAGTTTGGGGAGAAATGATATTTTTCCTGTCCATGAATACAACTGCTTGCTTCATTCATTCAGTTTCTCATATCTTTTAGTAAACTTTTATACTTTTCTCCATAAATTCTTGGCATCCGTTTATTGAAACCTTGGGAGGAAGGAGAGACAAATACTTAAGAAGTCATTGATTAAATATGTTTTCATATGCAAATGACACAACTAAATATGCCAATGTCCTTCGCTTGGGTAATTTAAAGAAGGTGACGAATAACCATGCTGGATTAGGGGACATTTCTTGAAGGATAATTCGTCTTCAACTTGAAGAGTGAAAATATTTAGTCACTTATATTGTGTTACCTAACATCTACCTAACATCTATGAGAAGAATTATTTTCATTCATTTGAAAGAGAAAATCTTCCAAATCTAATGTTGAGGCTGTCCTTAAGTAAGTGTATTACACTTAATAATTTCCTTTCGAACTGAATCTAACAAGAATATCTTATTTGTATCTTTTTCACAATAAAGCTTTCCCAAAGAGAAGTTTATGAATTTGTGCACTTTACAAAGTTATATATATGGATTTGTGCACTTTACAAAGTTATATTTTAATACACTAGAAAAAAGAAAGCAAAATCACTAATAATAAAAAATTAAAATGTAAAAAGCCATGACATTTACAGTAACATAAAAAATATTAAATACTGAAAAGTAAATCTGATAAGACATATGCAAGACATGTGCACTGGAAACTATAAATCATTGCTGAAAGAAATGAAAGAAGACTTGGGAGGCCAAGACGGGCGAATCATCTGAGGTCAGAAGTTCAAGACCAGCCTGACGAACATGGAGAAACCACGTCTCTACTAAAAATACAAAATTAGTCGGGTGTGTTGGCACATGCCTGTAATCCCAGCTATGCGGGAGGCTGAGGCAGGAGAATCACTTGAACCCGGTAGGCAGCGGTTGCGGTGAGCCAAGATCATGCCATTGCACTCCAGCCTGGGCAACAAGAGTGAAACTCCTTCTCAAAAAAAGAAAAAAATTTAAAAAAAGAAAGAAAGAAAAGAAATTGACCGGGCGTGGTGGCTCATGTCCATAGTCCCAGCACTTTGGGAGGCCGAGGCGGGAGGATCACGAGGTCAGGAGATCAAGACCATCCTG
>NW_012115311.1:1181597-1204297 GCF_000951035.1 Colobus angolensis palliatus | reverse complement strand
GAGAGAAGGGAGGGAGGGAGAGAAGGGAGGGAGGGACGGAGGGAGGGAGGAAGGAACTCTAAGGCCCAGCGCAGTGACTCAAGCCTGTAATCACAGCACCTTGGGAGGCTGAGGTGCGTGGATCACCTGAGGTCAGAAGTTTGAGACCAGCCTGGCCAATATGGTGAAACCCTGTCCCTACTAAAAATACAAAAATTAGCCGGGTGTGGTGGCGTGCACCTGTCTTCTCAGCTACTGGGGAGGCTAAGGCAGGAGAATCGCTTGAACCTAGGAGGTGGAGGTTGCAGTGGGCTGAGATGGTGCCACTGCAGTCCAGCCTGGGCAACAGAGCAAAACTCTGTCTCAAAAAATAATAAAGAAAGAAGGGAAGGGGAAGGGGAAGGAGAGCAGCCTTTAGATAAGAGTATTCTTCCCAGTGCTCATATCAGATGTGGCTGTTGAGGACAACACCAGGGAGCCACAGCCACCAGTTGACAAAGAAGGCTGCATATCATACCAGAGATCTTAGACATGAAGCTGGATAAGAGTAACCAGATGACACTCTGGCTGATTCTCTTTGGGAAATAAATACATTTTTCATACAAACATGAGCATGTTTTAGTGTATGTGTAGGAAGATGGACTTACATACATAACAGTAGGCTACTCATTCCTCCCTTCTTCCTTGCTGTGGAGTGCCAATTTTGATTCTCCAGCACATGACTAAATGATTTGTGGTAATCCCATATGGTTGGCCAACAGTATGGTTTAGGAAGGGGTATATGACTCATCTAGTCAATAAGCCATGTGTGAGATGTCTGCTCAGGGCTTCCAGGAAAGGTCTCCTTATTGATAAACAGAAATACAGAATAAACTACTGCAGCTACCTTTAGCAAGAGCCATCCTGGAAGACCAAATCAATATCCCAAGGAAAGTGAAAGCAGAAGGATGGAGAAAGCTGGTACCTCGATGTTACCACTGAGCTCCTGAATTAACCAACCCAGAAGCCTCCAAACTGCAGACTTTTTGTTTTGTATTATTTAATAATTTTGAGTTGGGTTTTTCTGTTTGTTTCTTGCAATTGAAAGCATCCTTATTCTAATCGATGTGACGTCTTGGAGAGTAGAACTTGATGATCAGGCTGGTGAGATAAAGAAAAGGTGAGACCACACTGGGCCTCAACTCCGTCTGAGATTAAAGAACCACTGAAGGACTCACATAATTAAATTGACGCTCCTATTGCACTGGGGAGAACAGATTGGAAAGGAATAAGGTGAAAACAGAAAATAAGAACAGTGACCTTTAGATAAAACTTGGGGGAACTCCAATCTTTGAAAAAGTTTCTGGAACAACCCAAGGGAAACATTAGGAAATTATTATTCACATGGTAAAATGGGGAAATATTACAGAAGCAGAACGATAGGGGAGGTGAGCACTTCAGATTGGGCAAAACTGAAGGCAATAGAGAGTTTAAAGGAAAAGTGAGTTACAAAAGGTTATCAATTGCTGGAGAGGTCCAGGAATGGAAGGAAGGATGGAATTCGGCAATATAGAGATTGGTTACTCTTAGTGACCTCTGTAACAGTAATTTCAGGGTACTAAGGCAAATGCAATACCACAGAGGGTTAAAGCATAAATGG
This sequence comes from Colobus angolensis palliatus, assembly GCF_000951035.1. Classification (NCBI taxonomy): domain Eukaryota; kingdom Metazoa; phylum Chordata; class Mammalia; order Primates; family Cercopithecidae; genus Colobus; species Colobus angolensis. Next base: position 1,202,679 of record NW_012115311.1, on the reverse strand, counting down.
AAAGTGAAGAAGGCAGTAAGTTTATAGGTTAAGGACAGTGACAGTAGTATCCCAGGTCCTTCCTTAATAAACAATGTCGAGTCAATGATTTGGTGTGGAGAGGCCTAGTACAGACAGCCATGTCCTGTTCAGGAGCTGGTGACTAGGTTTGGTTAGGGCTAGAGAGAGTCAAGACATCATATAGTGACTGAGCCATAGAAGTGGATGAGATTGTCAAAGCAGCATGTGCAGTGGGAAGATAGCCAAGAATGAAATCTTAAGAAATACTAGCACATAAGGGAGAGCTCCCTAACGAATGTACCATGAATGGGTTATGGGTGTGCCCAAAATATTGATCCCTTTATTCTAAGTGGATGGTGAGAGCCACTGGCTGGTCACACACAGCAGTATGCCGCTTCATTCATTAATCCCAGTGTGTCTCTGGAGGGTGGACATCATACTTTTTCAACTTTGTACAGTGAGTTCCTGACTATGTAGAGCCATACTTGATACCCTACCCAACAGGTGTTGGTTGAAAGAATAAATGTAGAGCAACATCACGGGATAAGCTTAAAAGAATAGGTTGGGGCTAGATCAGTGGTTCTTAAACTTCCAAGAGTACATTAAGATTACCTAGTACTTTTCAAACTTGAATGTCTATATTATTCTGATTCATTAGATCTGGAGCAGGGCCTGGAGTTCTGTATTTTTAAAATGTTTCCAGATGATGTTGCTGCTAATTTAGGGCTACTCTGTGTAGCAAGGAATATACTAGTTAAAAATGCAAACTGTGCTGGGCACGATGACTCACACCTGTAATCCCAGCACTTTGGGAGGCCGAGGCGGGTGGATTACCTGAGGTCAGGAGTTTGAGACCAGCCTGGCCAATATGGTGAAACCCCGTCTCTACTAAAAATACAAAAATCAGCAGGGCATGGTGGCAGGCACCTGTAGTCCCAGCTACTTGGGAGACTGAGACAGGAAAATTGCTTGAACCTGGGAGGCAGAGGTTGCAATGAGCCGAGATTGTGCCACTGCACTCCAGCCTGGGCAACAGAACGAGACTGTCTCAGAAAAAAAAAAAAAAAAATGCAAATTGTACAGCTTTCCCATGAGATGCAAATTCAGTAAGTATGGAGTGGAACCAAAAACTTGCATTTTAAGGAAAACATCGGCAGGGTACAAGGGCTCACTCCTGTAATCTCAGCACTTTGGGAGGCTAAGGGGGGGCGGATCCCTTGAGCCCAGGAGTTGGAGACCAGCCTAGGCAACATGGCAAAAAACCCTTTCTACAAAAATACAAGAAAAATCAGCCTGGCACTGTACGCACCTGTGGTCCCAGCTACTCAGGAGGCTGAGGATCGCTTGAGCCCCAGGAGGCGGTGATTGCAGTAAGCCAAGATTGTGCCACTGCACTCCAGACTTAGTGACAGAGCGAGACACTGTCTCAAAGGGAAAAAAAAAGGGTGACACTGAAATAGTTGGCCTAAGAACCCAGTTTGATGGAGGAATTTGAATGTTAAGCTAAGGATTTTGGACTTCACCCTACAAGTAGAAAGGTATTGAGGGTTTCCATATATGAACATTATGCATTCCCGAGGGATATTTTTATTTGATTTTTTTGAGACAGGGTCTCATTCTGCCACCCAGGCTGGAGTGCAGCGCTGTAATCACAGCTCACAGCAGCCTCAGCCTCCCAGGCTCAAGAGATCTCCCACTTCAGCCTCCTGAAGAGCTGGGACTACAGGCTCTTGCCAGCATGCACTGTGAATATTTTTACTTTTTCTGGAGATGGGGTCTCACTATGTTGCCCAAACTGCCAAGGGATATTTTAGAAAGACTATTCTGTAAGTAGGTGCATGACTGTGATACAATAAAAACATCTTATTTGGCTTTTATCCCTAGTTCCTGACACCCGTTTCTGAAACCCTTGGCATTTAGAAGGGCAAGAGCATATTTTGTTATTCGTAACAAGCCCCTTTCAACCATACCTGAGTTTATGCTAATAAGGTGGACACTTCATGGGTCCCCAGATAGTTTCAGGATGGGAAATGATTTCCAGAGGAACCAACCATGTAATTAGAGTTGGAACTTTCAGTCCCATCCCCTGGGAGGGGAAAGGGTGTGACAATTGAGTTCAATCACCAATGGCCAGGGATTTAATCAGGCATGCCTATGTAATAAAAGCTTCATTAAAAAACTCTTGGCCGGGTGCGGTGGCTCAAGCCTGTAATCCCAGCACTTTGGGAGGCTGAGACAGGCGGATCACAAGGTCAGGAGATCAAGACCATCCTGGCTAACACGGTGAAACCCTGTCTCTACTAAAAACTACAAAAAACTTAGCCGGGCGTGGTGGCAGGCGCCTGTAGTCCCAGCTACTCGGGAGGCTGAGGCAGGAGAATGGCGTGAGCCCGGGAGGCGGAGCCTGCAGTGAGCTGAGATCCAGCCACTGCACCCCAGCCTGGGTGACAGAGCGAGACTCCGTCTCAAAAAAAAAAAAAAAAAAAAACTCTTAAAATGTTGTCTGGAGAACATCTAGGTCGGTAAACACTTTGAGATGCTAGGTAGGTGGCACACCATGAGACGGGAGAGCAGCTCTATTCACTTCCTCCCATTCATTGCTTTATGCATCTTTCATTTGGCTGTTCATGAGTTGTATTTTTTATAATAAACTGACATAAATGTAAACCAGTAAATTGGCTCCCTGAGTTTTGTGTGCTCTTTTAGTAAATTATCCAACCTAAGCAGGTGGGGGTCATGGGAACCCCTGATTTATAGCCAGCTGGTCAGAAGTACAAGTGGAAACCTGGGACTTGCAATGGGCATCGGAAGAAGGGGCGGTTTTGAGAGACTAAGCCCCTTAACCTGTGGGGTCTGTGCTAACTCCAGGCGGTTAGGGTCAGAATTGAACTGAACTGTAGGACAAAGACACCCAGCTGGTATCAGAACTGGGAGTGGGTGTGAAAAAATCCCAAGCTTTTGTGTTAGAAGTGTGAATAAAAACAGTTCATGTTGACGAACTAAGAGTTCACAAGCAGGAAGTCACTTGGGGGGCTATTGTCTGTTTTGTTCACTGACCTATCTCCAGCACAGAGAATACTGCCTGCCACAAAATACACACTCATATATTGTTTATGAATAAACGGTGGCAAGAATAACATAGAAAACACTACATCTAGGATGCTAGCTATAGATACAAAAAAGGAATATATGGATACATAAGACATTCTAATGGGGGAAACATAGGTTCCTTAGTAGCTGATACTTAGTTAAAACCAAAAGACTAAGCTTTTGAAGTTTTAAGGTTCTTACTACATGACTTTCTTCTCCTTTTTTTTTGAACACAGGGTCCCCCTCTGTCACCTAAGCTGGAGCGCAGTGGCATGATCATGGCTCACTGCAGCCTCCATCTCCCTGCCTCAAGTGATCCTCCTGCCTTGGCCTCCCAGGTAGCGGGGACCACAGGAGTGCATCACTACACCTGGCTAATTTTTTGAATTTTTATAGAGATGACATCTCACTATGTTGCCCATGCTGGTCTTAAAACTCCTGGGCTCAAGTGATCCTCCCACCTTGGCCTCCCAAAGTGCTGAGATGACAGGCGACAGCCACTGCGTCCGGACTTCTTTTCCCATCTTTAAAATTTCAGTGTTCATGGTAATTGTACACTATTCCAATAACCTTAAATAATAGTGTCTCTAAAAATTCTTATACTATACCTTTTAAACTTAAAAAAATACACAATTTAAATGGTGCTACTATTATAAATAGAGTTTGTCTGGTATCTCCTATAAGGATAACTGACTCAAAAATAGTGCAAGATCCTTAGTTTTAAAAAAATCATTATGTACTGTATGCTACAGCTGGAATGTTTGTTCCCTCCAAAACTCATGTTGAAATTTAATTGCCAAAGTAAAGGTATTGGGAGGTGGAGCCTTTAAGCAGTGATTAGACCAGGAGGGCTCCACCTTCATGGATGGGTTTAATGCCTTCATTAAAAAGGCTCACACCTGTAATCCCAGCACTTTGGGAGGCCGAGGCGGGCAGATCACCTAAGGTTGGGAGTTCGAGACCAGCCTGACCAACAAGGAGAAACCCTGCCTCTACTAAAAATAGAAAATTAGCTGGGCGTGGTGGTGCATGCCTGTAATCGCAGCTACTTGGGAGGCTGAGGTAGGAGAATCTCTTGAACCGGGGAGACAGAAGTTGAGGTGAGCCGAGATCACGCCATTGCACTCCAGCCTGGGCATCAAGAGCAAAACTCTGTCTCAAAAAAATAAAAAATAAATAAATAAATAAAAAGTCTTTTGGAAGTGGAAGTGGGCTCTCTTTGCTTTTCTGTCTTTGCCATTTGAAGATGAAGCCTTCTTTCCCTCCAGAGGGCACAGTGTTCAGGCACTGTTTGGAATGAGAACTGCCAAACCTGCTGGTGCATTAATATTGGACTTCCCAGACTCCAGAACTGTGGGCAAATAAATTTCTGTTCATTATAAATTACCCAGTCCCAGGTATTATGTTATAGCAGCAATGAAGAAAATAAACTAAGACATTGATATTCACTATGTGGTGAAAAACCATAAAACTAACTTATCTAGTTAAAAAAGTTTTATGACTGGATTTTGGTATACTAATATAATATTACACGGCCTTTAAAATCACATTTTGGAAGAATATTCACAAACATGAAAAAATGAATAAGTGAAAGTTACTTATTGGATTACAGAGATTTTAATCTTCGTAAGAAAATTTTTCGATGTTTTCCAAGTTTAACTATTAACTGACCTAGTTTCTAACTAGATAACTTATTTTCAAAAGTGTGTTTAGGTGGGGCGTGGTGGCTTACACCTATAATCCCAGCACTTTGGGAGGCCAAGGCGAGCAGATCACCTGAGATCAGGAGTTCAACACCAGCCTGGCCAAGATGGTGAAACCCCGTTATCTACTAAAAATACAAAAAATTAGCTGGATGTGGTGGTGGGCACCTGTAATCCCAGCTACTTGAGAGGCTACGGCAGGAGAATAGCTAGAACTTGGGAGGTGGAGGTTGCAGTGAGCCGAGATCACGCCACTATTCTCCAGCCTGGGCGACAGAGCTGAGACTCTGTCTCAAAAACAAAACAAAACGAAACAAAAGTGTGTTTAATATTATTGCTGGGAATATTTTATTGTTGTCTAATTTTTACAACTTGGTAATCCATTGTGTGATGTTTAGAAACTGTCATTTGGCCTGCTATAAAGGAAAAGTGAAAGGATGATATCCTGCAATTCTGACTAATGGAGTTTGTTTATTTATAAACATTAAGTAATGCTAATGTTCTAGCAATATTCTTTGTACACTTATTCTTTAAGAAACTTTTGCCTGAAAACAGAAACACTGAGAATTTTTATATGATTTATTTAATAATAAACCAATTAAAGATACAAAATTGTTTAGAGGATTCCAAAATTTAAATTTTTGTTTAAATACAAATTCATTCTGTAATATGAAAACATAACATTAGACCTCTAAACATAATGATTTCATCTACAAAAATTTCTGTTATAATAGAAAATTTGCAGAAGACAATTTTTTTGTGACATTAAATGTACATTATTTACAGTTGAAAAAGTAATCTAAAAACATTTCATTTCAGAAACTTGGATATATATGTTATCTTTGTATGCAACCCCCCAAGTCCACCCCCAATAAAAAATGATCCAAAATATAAAGCAATTACGCTTTTATAACTGACTACTCAGCCAGATTAGCCCAAGGCTCAAGTTGCTTTCTTGGCCCTTAAGAAAGAGTCTTGACTCTCTCAAAATAGCAGTATTCTGTTTAGCACTTAGCAACACAAGTTTACTAATGGACCGCAAAGCACAGTGGCCTAAAGAGTTAGTAAACAAATTCTTTAGGAAGAATTTATGGCAGATCTTACCCATAATAGATGAATAAATTTTGTTGGGCCACTTATTTCTCTGCAACATTTCAGCTATTCTTACATTAGGAAATAACCTGATAATGATTTAATTGACATAACTTGAAAATACAGGTATTAGAATTAAAAAGATTAGAACTAGAAGAGACAGTGGTGATCATCTAGTCTAGTCCAACACATCTCTTCCTTTTATGAGAAGAACTAAAGCCCAAAGAGGTCAAGATTACATAGCGAGACCCAAAGAGGTCAAGATTACATGGGAGTGCCATTCTTAGTTAGGCTGATGCTTTTATACCATCCTGCTTCTGAAACAGGGTCAGCCACACCACCAGAACCTCCAATTTTTCATGTTATTTTACATATTCATAGTTCTATATTATATAGTACAGCCAACTAAAGTCAATCTAAGAGACACCATAATTTTAACAAAGCATAAAATAGGTTTTTGCATTTGAAAGAGTCAAGACTTAACTTATACAAGTGGAATGAAAATAGTTCCTATATAAATTTCCTGTTGCCTTCTATTTAAGTTCTGTATTTACAAAAGAATCAGAAAATCTAATACAATGTAAAATTAGAAAAGAAACTTTAAAAATGCTTATGATATAGCAAGTGAAAAAAAATCTCAAAAGAATGTCTTCATAGTGTAAAATGCCTTTTCCTTCACGACTGAATTCTGAAACATTTAGATAACAAAGAGAAACAGTTGAGTTTTCCTCCCTCATCTAACAAAATCAAAATTAACTCTATCTTTTAACAATTACAAAATTAGAAACCTCCTTAGACTTTATCTTAGAATCAATCAGTTTGCATATAATTGAAAATGTTCAATTAACAAACAATCATCCAAAAGCTTTGGTATATTAACTAAAAAGAGTTGGGTTCCAGCAGTTCGTTTTGTTTCATAGCTACCTGAGACGTAAATCCATTGGAACTGGACATTACCATCACATAAGGCTGTGGCTGCTTCTCAGTGTTCTCTTTCACATGATCTTCAGATTCCTTTTTCTCTACTTCCTGTATAAGAGTTTTTGTTTCTTGAGTTTTGATAACTGAAGTGATTACAGTGCCAGGTGGGTGAGCAACCAGCTGTGAACTGCGAGGAGAAAAGGTCACCACAGGTGCAGTAGCATTGAAGGATGGAGAGGAAGCCACACTGACGGTGCCATTGCAAATGGTCTGAACATTGCTAGTAAGGACCTGCTGAACCTGGGCAGGGCCCAAGACAATTGAAGGAGGAGAGCCTGCCTTTTGTGACTGTAGCATGACATTTTCTTTCAGTACTGTCATGGGCTGTGATGAAGGAATGGCTTGCAAAATAAACTTCTGAGATCCAGTACCTGCCGACGGATCTGTGCTGGCTATAACTGTTGTGAGTGGCACTGTCTGGAGTGTTACTGTATGCAACTGCTGATTCCTAGGAGATACAACCACTGGAACTTGGGTTGGAGCCTGTATAGTCCTATTGAGATGATGAAATTAAAGTGAGACAATTAGCATATTCTACATCATTTAAAACTTTAATACTTGACAAGTCATTTTACAAAATACCAGTTGTAGGTTTCAAAATGCTACTTCCTATATTTTCAACACAGCATGACCAGTATCATGCCAGACTTTGTATTAAACACGACATACAGAGATGCCTAACACAAAACTCTCAGGCCATTAACTACGATACCATCTGCTGAGTGCTATGGAAGAAAGGTCTGTACATAGGGTCACATTAACACAAATGAGGAGCTAATTTTGTTGGGGAAGGAGGAGGATGTTAAAATGCTTAGCAAGGGCTGCGCGTGGTGGCTCACGCCTGTAATCCCAGCACTTTGGGAGGCCAAGGGGGGTGGATCACAAGGTCAGACCATCCTGGCTACATGGTGAAACCCCATCTCTACTAAAAATACAAAAAATTAGCCAGGCGTGGTGGCAGGCGCCTGTAGTCCCAGCTACTTGGGAGGCTGAGGCAGGAGAATGGCATGAACCTGGGAGGTGAAGCTTATAGTGAGCGGAGTTCGCGCCACTGAACTCCAGCCTGGGCAACAGAGCGAGATTCTGTTTAAAAAAAAAAAGTGCTTAGCAAGAAGTTCGCTTGAGCTTCTCAAAATTAGGAATTTAAAAGCAAATCTGTTTGATTCATTCCTGCTATTTTTTTTTGAGATGGAGTTTCACTCTTGTTGCCCAGGCTAGAGTACAGTGGCGTGATCTTGGTTCACTGTAACCTCCAACTGCTGGGTTCAAGCCATTCTCCTGTCAGCCTCCCGAGTAGCTGGAATTATAGTCATGTACTACCACGCCCGGCTAATTTTTGTATTTTTAATTGAGACCGGGTTTTCTGTGTTGGTCAGGCTGGTCTTGAAGTCCTGACCTCAGGTGATCCACCCGCCTTGGCCTCCCAAAGTGCTGGGCTTATAGGCATGAGCCACTGAGCCCGGTCTGCTATTTTAATACTTGAGAGATAATGTTATCAACATGCTCATCCATAATAATTACAAAAATTCATATAATTGTACTCAACCTGTTTTTATAGATAAAGGGGGAAGTGCTTAATTAACCTAAACAAAAAACCTACCTCAGTCTTAACCATATGACAGAATTCTTAGGGTTTTAATAGCTCACATTTCATGTCATATTTAGATGAAACAAGCCATGATTATAATTAATCTGTCAGGGCTCTTGGACTGGCAGAGAAAATATGGCTAAGCTTTGGAAAAATACACAGAAGCATGTTTTAGCAGTTTTCCACGTTCAAATAATTCTCACAAATTTTGCTCATAACGCTACAGTTTAACATAAAATCCTTTAATGCAAAATCTAGTTTGTGTAGGTTGTTAATCCCATTCATTGAAGAGAAAGTTACATAAATGATATTATCATTCAATCTAATTTAAAAAGTTCACAGCTCTAAAATTTATAGTTACGGTTATTAATATAGTATATAAAACAAATGTCGTTTAAAAATCTCAGCATCTGGATGTCAACTGTTTCTTTGAAGTCTGTAAAGTTATTTAATGAAAGATATTTGCTATTTCAAACAACTAACAGCTAGATTAGTCTCTATAAACCAAGCGTTACATATTACCACTAGATTATTAAAGCTACATTTTGAAAGTTAGTTATGCATTCTGTTTCTCACATATGAGAAATAAAATAGTGGAGGAGAAAAACAAATTGGCTTGGTGAAAAGATGAAACAAAGACCCAGAGCAATTCAGGACAGGTTCAAAAGAAGTGGGAATAAAGGCACTAGAGCCCGCCCACTCACACAGGATACAGATCACCAAACTTAGATGGCCACCCAAGCTCTCTTGCCCATTTGATTCAGGGAAATCTAGGGTGAGACGGGAGTCTGGGTATAGTACCTGACGCTATAGCCAGATACTGTTTTTTTGTTTGTTTGTGTGTTTTTGAGATGGAGTCTCACTCTGTCACCCAGGCTGGAGTGCAATGGTGCGAACTCAGCTCACTGCAACCTCCACCTCCCAGGTTCAAGCAATTCTCTGCCTCAGCCTCCCGAGTAGCTGGGATTACAGGCACCCACCACCATGCCCAGCTAATTTTTTTGTATTTTTAGTAGGGACAGGGTTTCACCACATTAGTCAGGCTGGTCTTGAATTCCTGATCTCATGATCCACCCACCTCGGCCCCCCAAGGGCTGGGATTCTGGGCGTGAGCCACCATGCCCAGCCCAGACACCATTTTTAAATAAAAAAGGCCCAAGGGCTTCCCATGACAAGAGTTTACATAACATACACATAGATATTTGACATATAGTTGGCACACAGATTACATCAATATGCATAACCTTATAATATGTATAAGCTTGTCACTCTACAAATATTATTATCCCCATCTTACATATGAAAACACTGATGCGCAAACAGGTTGTAACAGCTTGAATAAGGTGACCAATTAGAGAAGAGAGGCCATCTGACTGCAGAGCTGATGTGCCGCCTAACCATTACAATAGACTTCTGCCACTTAAGTCCTGAGCAACTTCATCTTTAGTAAGTACTAAAGATGAGTATTTGCTATTCTATCCTTAGACAACAGGCAGTTACAACTCTTCAATCTACGCCTCTCTCATTCTTCTTTCCTTCTCTAAGGTATGACACAAGCAATAATGTACTTGGAAATTTTCCATACTGCTAATCAGGGCTACCACTAGGACTTCGATGCTTCTGTTTAAATTAGAAAAAGATGTCATTTTCTTGGCCGGGCGTGGTGGCTCACGCCTGTAATTCCAGCACTTTGGGAGTCCAAGGTGGGTGGATCACGAGGTCCAGAGTTCAAGACCAGCCTGGCTAACATGATGAAACCTCATCTCTACTAAAAATACAAACATTAGCTGGGCATGGTGGCACGTGCCTATAATCCCAGCTACTCAGGAGGCTGAAGCAGGAGAACTGCTTGAACCGGGAGCTGGGAGGCGAAGGTAGCAGTGAGTGAGATCACGCCACTGCACTCCAGCCTGGGTTACAGAGCAAGACTCAGTCTCAAAAAAAAAAAAAAAAAGTCCTAAAAAAGTCCTTTTCTTTTAGACACCTGACTGCCATCTGTCAGAAAATATATATACTTATCCATACTATCTACAATGCAAATATATTGGCTTATTGGAACAAACTCTAAAACAATTTTCAATAATACAAATTCAGAGATTAAATATTATGAAGTATCTGCTAACTACAGAATTTTAAAATTACTTTTTTCTTAGTTAATGATTAAACTGTCTGGTTATATTATGTAATACAGATTCTGTTACAGCTGACTACTTTTAAAAAATCTCCTAAGCTGCTTGTAAACAACTGGAAAAATATTGGTAATTTACAATTTATCAAAATTTCTGAAACTAACACAGACCATACAACATTTAGCTTTTGTTGAGGATCTACTCAGGTGTCAGGTGTTGTTTAATTGCCAGAGTCACATGGAAGGTTCAATATTATCATCTGTGCTTTATAGATAAGGAAACAGACTCAAAATAATTAACATGATTCAATTTCACATCTAATAACTGGCAAGGCCGAAAAGCTGAAAAGTTTTTTTTTTTTGGAAACGGAGTCTCACCCCGTCACTTGGGCTGGAGTGCAGTGGCACAATCTCAGCTCACTGCAACCTCCGCCTCCCAGTTCAAGCGATTCTCCTGCCTCAGCCTCCCGAGTAGCTGGGATTACAGGCGCCCGCCACTACACCTAGCTAATTTTTTGTATTTTTAGTAAAGACAGGTTTTCACCATGTTGGCCAGGCTGGTCTCGAACTCCTAACCTCATGATTCGCCCGCCTCGGCCTCCCAAAGTGCTGGGATTACAGGCATGAGCCACCGCACTCAGCTTCTATATGCTTTTAAGAGAACTTACACATTACACATTTTCACAGGATTATTTGTTTATTTACTTATTTGAGACGGAGTCTCACTCTGTTGCCCAGGCTGGAGTGCAGTGATGCGATCTTGGCTCACTGCAACCTCTGCCTCCTGGTTCAAGTTATTCTCCTGCCTCAGCCTCCCAAGTAGCTGGGATTACAGGTGCCTGCCACCATGCCCAGCTAATTTTTGTATTTTTAGTAGAGACAGGGTTTTGCCACATTGACCAGGCTGGTCTCAAACTCCCAACCTCAGGTGATCCACCCGCCTCAGCCTCCCAAAGTGTTGGGATTACAGGTGTGAGGCACTGCACCTGGCCAGGATAATTTATTTAAAAGATCCTAAGAAAAATTATTAATGCTTGGATAAATAAAAGTTATGCTAGGTAAAATGGCCTCCCATGTTTACCAAGTGGCAATTTTCAGAAAATAGTTTACCAGCGGTTTTTCTGTTGTTGTTTCTTTGACTACCATGAAGCCAGAATCAAACTGGCTTCTTTTTGTAAATTTGTAAAAACTGAGCATATATACTGTACACCAATTAAGAAAAGCTTAATTGAATCAACACAGATGCATGCAATCACATGAAATAAAAATAAATGATTGAAGGACAAAATTAAGATGTTGCTGCTTTACTGTAAATAACTGACAATTCCTGTGATTTATGTAAATCAGTAGGCAGTGTAGCAAGTCATTAACTTCACTGCTTGCAGCTAAACAACTGGCATCTCCACCATCTACTAGATGTGACCAAGTTCCCTGGTCTCTCCTTGCTTCAGTTTCCACATCTATAAAACGGGGATATTATCTATTCTTCATTGAGCTATGAGGATTCTATACCTCACTATATGTAAAGTGTATGAAATACAAAGAGTGCTCTATAAGTGTCACCTCTTGTTGTTATATTAATAATTTATCTAATTATATATATAATCATATATATTCCATCTTCTCTCAACCACAGGGAAAAGTTAAAAGCCTCTGATTTTATTAATAAGTCAAAAATCAAGAAAGATACAGCAAAGAGAAAAAAGAGTATAAATAATCAGAAAACAAATAATGCAAAATGCTATCAATTTGTGAATTTAGGTGGATAGTAAATAAGTGTTCATAGTACTAGCTGAATTTTTCCATACTTTGAAATTTTTCATAGTAAAAGTTTGGGTAATTAGAAAAATGCAAACAAAAAATATAAGAAATAACAAAACCAGAACTTGTCCTAATAAAAAACCATTCTAAGCCAGGTGCAGTGGCTCACACTTATAATCCCAGCACTTCAGGAGGCCGAGGTGGTAGGATTGCTTGGTTGGCCTTGGTTCAAGACCAACTTGGGCAACAAAGTAAAACTCCATTTCTACAAAAATTAAAAAATTAGCTGGACATGCCTGTAGTCCCAGCTATAAGGACGGCTGAGGTGGGAAGATGGCCTGAGTCCTGGCGGTACGACGCAGTGAGCTACAATGGCATCATTACACTCCAGCCTAGGCAACAAAGCTAGCTAGACTTTGTCTCAAAAACAAAAAAACAACAAAACAAAAACCTACTCTACAATATCTACAATTTAGTATCTTTCAAAGGAAGAGTTTTTTGTTTTGGTTTTATTCTCACAGTCTAAAAAGAATATTTTGAATACAGGTGCTAAAAAAATTCCGTGGAATCAGCTGTGGCCATTATAGGTCTCCTATCAACACAAATGCAAACAACAAACAGCCTAGAAACCAATGGGAGGAACTACACACTCCCAACTAGACACCCAGTCATCACATGCAACCCACAGGGCCTAAGGAAATATAAAACATTAAAGGAAGAATACAGACAGTAAGAGTTAAATAAGCACCCACTGAGCATTCCAAATCTGAAAATCTGAAATCCAAAATGTCCCCAAATAGGAAACTTTTTGAGTGCCAATATGATGCTCAAAGGAAATGTTCACTGGAGCATTTTGGATCTCAGATTTTTGGATGTGGGATGATGTGCTGGGTAAGTATAATGCAACGATTTAAAGGCTGAAACAGTTCAAAATCCAAACTATTCCTGGTCCCAGGCATTTTGGATAAGGGTACTCAAGATATACTCCTTTAAAAACAGTTAAAGATGTAGCAGCCAATTAAAAATTTAAAGGTCATATTTGCACTCCTCACAAATCAACTGAAGATTTAAGAGAATATTTTCAAAAGGTCAAACATTTTAAATTGTCTATACAAAGAAGACTGAATCATTGAAGTCTGCCTTGACTTCATTAACATTACCTAGATTGAAGTCTAGGTAATGTTACCTTACTTCAAGATCAATTGAGCAAAACCTCCACATTTACATTCTGGAATATAAAAACGTAAGACTGAAATTTGCTAATAAAAGTAATCAAATAATAATTTGTATTGGCTTTGAAAAGGCTGCTAGATTTTATTATAATTCATGTTCTAGAAATTCATGACAGTATAAACAGAAAAATGCTACAAATATCCATATAATTTTCTGCCTTCATCCCATACCCCCATTCTAAATCAGCTGAGACTAGTCCCAAATTTCTGCTGAAGATCAGTCCAAGGCAGACAGGTTCTCTCAGTCAATTTGTTGTTTAGCATCTTTTCCTGGGGCTCTGAGGCAAATCTGATTTAACCGAAAAGGAAAAGACAAACAAACAAACCCTGCTTTTCTGAGTTCTGCCGCTCTAAAAGCCTGAAGAAGAGGACCTTAGATTCTTGGCCTCCCCTCCTATTTGAACTTTAGAATTGTTCCAAGATAGGATCTTCCAAGGAGCAACATTTATTGCTTGGAACTCCATGCACTCTCAATGTCCTAACATGTCAATTTACGTTGAATTTTTGAGGCTTCTGACTTGGCCTGAATAAAGATTTGAAACCATTCCCTGGATTTTCTCATATCTAGATAACTTCTTATATGGCTCAATCCAGTTATACAAAGGTATAGTGAACTACACTTAAACTGACAGAATAATGTCAATAGTGTCAAAATGTAAATGAAGGGACCAGTGGCATAATTAGAGGACTGACATAATATATACTGCTCCTGAAAAATCCGGTAACCAAGAGTTCTAGCTTGAAATCTATATACTGTTATTTTCATTTCTGAATCTTGACCCACTTAACAAATAATGTCTCTGGTCAGAAACATATTGAAGTGACAAGCATCAGTAGTTCGGTTTTCTCACCTAATACTCTGAACAGAAGAATTTAATGTTTCATCCTGCATGGTACTGGTTCTAGCTGCTTCTCCCTCTGGGACAGCCTGTACTGGCTGTACTACATGAACAGTCCGGAAGAGCTGGGTAGGATATGGAGACTGCGTGGGCTGCACTGTCCTCAAAACTTCTGATGGCTGTGCAACTTCCACAGGATCTTTGGGTTTTGCAGCTTTAGAATTCCCTGGTTTTAGAACTGTAGTGGCTCCTCCTTTTACCCCTGGACTTGAAGAGACTCTTGACCGGCTGGCTTGATTCCTATTTGAAGTGGCTGATGAAGATAGTGATGGATCTGAAGACTCTATGCTGGAACTTGGATCCTCATCATTTATATATATAAGATCTTTTGGCATTTCTTTAAACTGATACACCAAGCGCTGACCTTCCACTTTTGCCAGAATACCCCTTTGGTAATAGTACCTATTCAAAGCAGACAATTTCATCAATATTTTATTCAATCAAACATCAATTAAAATATTCAACAAAATCAAATTTCCCTAATCATAAACAAAACCTTTAAAGTTGGAATCAAACTAATGAGAAAAGAATTTCTAAATAAAGGGCAGTTATTTCATATAAGATAAACATACATTTATGCACAGATAGAGGTAAGTTCTTATTACCAACTAAATCTAAAACTAATGCTGATTGGGGGACTGTTTGATAGAGTATGTGAAATCTTCTGGTCTTTCCTTTTTCTTCCTCTATCTTTCTGCTAATTTATTTACTTATTTATTTAGAGACAGAGTCTTGCTCTGTTGCCCGGGCTGGAGTGCAGTGGCATGATCACAGCTCACTGCAGCCTTGAACTCCTAGCCTTAAGCAATCTTTCCACCTCAGCCTCCCAAGTAGCTGGGACCACAGGCGCATGCTACCACACTCGGCTAATTTTTGCATTTGCAGAGACTGGGTTTTGCCATGTTGCCCAGGCTGGTCTGGAACTCCCAGGCTGAAATGATGCTTCTTTCTTGGCCTCCCAAAATGCTGGAATTATAGAAGCGAGCCGGCCGGGCGCAGTGGCTCAAGCCTGTAATCCCAGCACTTTGGGAGGCCGAGACGGGCGGATCACGAGGTCAGGAGATCAAGACCATCCTGGCTAACACAGTGAAACCCCGTCTCTACGAAAAAAAAAGGCAAAAAACTAGCCGGACGAGGTGGTGGGCGCCTGTAGTCCCAGCTACTTGGGAGGCTGAGGCAGGAGAATGGCGTAAACCCGGGAGGCGGAGCTTGCAGTGAGCTGAGATCCGGCCACTGCACTCCAGCCTGGGTGACAGAGCGAGACTCCGTCTCAACAAAAAAAAAAAAAAAAAGAAGCGAGCCACCACACTCGGCCCCTTTCTGCCAGCTTGCCAGGATCATCAAAACTACGAAAAGCCTCAATAAATTGTTTCTCCTCCGCAGCTTTCTAGAAATGTTCCTACTAGGCAAACTGTATCAGTTTAAATTTGATTCAGTAAATGTAATTGACTTTTGTGTATAAAACTTGATGATATGCTATAGAAGTGATCCAACTTTTTGTCATCTATTTTAATAAAATCAAGGACCTAAAAAAGTATGTTAAAAAATCCAAAAACTGTAATTAAAGAATTCTAGTTTAAGATTGCCAAATTTAATATCTATATCCCCTAAGTCATTCAGATCATTCTTATTTCCAATAAATCTCTCTCAAATACATGCATATCTTGAAAAATAAATGACAGAGTCACCAAAAAATGAACTAAAAGTGAGCTTAAGAATAAAATGTTACTCTTGTTCAAAGTTCTCATGATGTCTAGCAGTACTCTTGAAGCACTAATTTATTCTACCATAATAACTAACATATCATACCTGCAATTCATGTTTGAGAATGCACCCTCCTTTTTTTTTTGAGACAGGGTCTCACTTTGATTGCCCAAGCTGGAGTTCAGTGGTGCAATCTCAATCACTGCAGCCTCAACCTCCCGGGCTCAGGTGATCCTCCCACCTCAGCCTGCCGAATAGCTGGGACCACAGGTGCACACCACCATGTCTGCTAATTTTTTGTATTTTTAGTAGAGACAGGGTTTTGCCACATTGCCCAGGCTGGTCTTAAACTCCTGGACTCAAGCAATCCAGCAGCCTGAGCCTTCCAAAGTGTAGGGATTACAGGCATGAGCCACCACACCTGACTGAAAATGTACCCTCTTATTACGTACTTGCATTACCACTATTGGTGCTTTGCTGAATTTAAGCTTAATATTTTTTTTTAGAATTCAGGAAATGATATTCTTAACAAAATAAAATACCAAAACTTCGCATACCTGAGTGCTCTTCCCATGGTCTCATAATTCATGTCAGGTTTGTTTTTGTGCTTCCCCCACAACCTGGACACTGCTTTAGAATCCACCAATTTAAAAATGCCTTTCTCTCGCTGGGTCCACTTGATGTATTTAGGACAAGTAGCCTTGTCCTGGAGCAGTGCCAGTAAAAACTCCCAAAGATAAATTGTGTTTCCTGAAACAAAAACAATTTCTTTCTAAATGACCAAAATTTCATTTAAAAGAACATCATAAAAAACAACTAGAAGTCTTAGAAGTGCCATTCATATTTATACAAAAACATTACATAATTCAGTTAGTATTGGTGACATAATTTAGTTAGTATGGGTGATATAATGGTCATACTTTTCAGCATCTAATAAAGATCTTTTTATTAGTCCCATATAAAATACGTGAACAAAGAAATCTTGTCATAAGATTTGTGATGAATTAGGAGAAAGTACTTTGAGATAATTTTTTTCTGTCTCTTTGTGAACTCTCTCCTTTCAACAGTTGTTCTCTTTAGATTAGAGCCAGCAGGTCAGCCATAACAGTTTTCTTCAAATTTGGGCAACAGTTATAAAAATGCTTGAATTTCAAGACAACATGTTAAAGGGCCTATGAACTGAAAATCTAACCCGGTTAAATTCTTCCAAGAGTCTCATTATTACATGAAACAGGTAAGTGAAAATCACTCAAATGAGTTTCTTGGTCTACTTTACTATCAGTTTTCCTTTAAGAATTTGGCAAATGTATCTAATAAGCATGTAGCAGCAGTAAGATCCATTGCAGGATATCAAGAAAGCTGGTGGTTTCTAGTTGTAACAGGCAGGTGCTATAAAGCAATCTGAGTGTTACTTGACCTATAAGTATTACATGGAAATTACAGAAGTACCCTTTCCATCTTTGTTTTTCTTCTTTACAGATATGTTTGGCGTAGTGGCGGGGGAATCTGGTCGTGGTGGTTTCGTTTTTCTCCCTGAAATAAAAACAGCTCTGCATAAATATTTGCCTTCAAAAGTGACAAAAATGGACAATTCAGCTATTTTGTCAAGTGCCAAATGTTTTTGTACATGGGTCACATATACTGGTCTCTTAAAATGCTGTTTGATAAAAGGAAAACAACTTTAATAAAACTTGGACATTAAACCATAAGCACACTTATGTAAGAAATGATATCTCTGACACCTCAGTTGATATCTGTAAAAATGAAGTTAATTTAAAATACTATAGCTTGCCTTTGAAGTACCCATACTGGTAGCACTTTCTTACGCTTTTGGAGAATGCTTTTGACATTGGTAGAACATGGGCTCCAAAAACAAGCCACATAGCTCTGTCTATTGATTATACCAGCTTTTTAAGGTAGGAGAAGTGGATTTTTAGCTTTTTTCTCTATTAAATAATTTCTGTATACAGTTAGTTCTCAAGTATAAGAAACTTCCCAAACTCTAGAAATACAGAAAATATGTGAGGCAAAATTTTGGTGAACCACATAGTTAAATACTATCCTTCTGTGTATTTGTAAAAACATCTCGTTTTTCTGTACCTTTCAATTCACAACAAACTTAATAGTTATCTTACCCGCCATCAATGTCTAAATAAGTCCATCCCAATAGTCTCAGAGAGGGGTCGATAAACTATTCTAAAGCCCTATTTGTGATCTTCTTTTGCCGAGTATCTAGAACCACGGCCTAGTAGCACCACTGCCTTGTATTTAGGTTTAGATCATGATCATGCTGTCTGAACATACTACCAATCTATAGGTGAGAAACAATGAAGAGTTACTACCTCCTACCCCAACATTCTTGAGGCTGCCACTCTGGTTTGAATTACTGTGATGAATTCTACGTAAATATAATATAGGGCAGGACAATAACTTAGAAAAGCAGAATTTTACAGCTAAAAAAAAAAAAAAACACAAGGTCAGTGACAATCTATCCCCAGAAACGGAATAGGAAAACGTTTCTGAAGTCATTTGGGTGAATGAGAGGAAGGGAGGAAAGTGTCAAAAAGCCCACTCTTCAGTCTCTAAGACTGCCAAATGTATGCTAGTCAGCCAGGCATCTCGACTTTCATCACTGCAGACATCTGCAGAGAACCTTCAGAAGACAGATTCTTCTGGCTGTGTTCATGATAACAAGTATCAGAAGCCAAGACTTCAGTAACTCCCACCTTATTTTATGCTATTAATATATACCAGCTTAATAAAAATAGATATCGTCTTTATTTCCACTACTTTCCTCCACTAGCTTTAGTCACAACAGATGCTGCCAGTAAAAACTCCCAACCCAGTATCCATCCTCTCCAACGTCTTCCTAATCATTCAAGGTGGCAATGTACAAAGCTTCAGACGAATTACAGCTTGGTTATAGAATTTTTGGTTGACAGTGATTTCTTCTCAGCTCTTTGAAAATGTCTAATTCTTCCAGTCTCTCCTGGGAGCTTCTAAACTGCCAATCTAAAAAAAAAAAAAATCAATCCTCTTGAAGGAATGTAGTTTCTCCCTGGTTTGCTTCCTTTTTTTTTGGAGCAGGGAGAACTTGAAGAGAGGTCTTTGGTGTTCCGCATTTTTATCAACAATGCATTTAGGCCTAGATTTATTGTAGCTGACCTACTCAGGATTTACAATGCTGAGGATTAATGTGATTCTGGAAAATTCTTAGTCACTATCTCTCGAATATTGTCTCTTCCTCACTTTTCATATTCTCTGTTTCTGGAACTTTGATTAAACATGCAGACCTTTTCATTTAGTTCTCCATGTCTGTAAATCTTTCATATTTTTTAATTCACACCAAATCTATTGGAGTTTGCTAATTCTTTCTTAGCAGTGACTAGTCTATGTTTTAATCCACACATTATGTTTTCAATTTCATTTCATTTTTTTGTTTTTGAGACAGAGTCTCACTCTGTCGCCCAGGCTGGAATGCAGTGGTGCGATCTTGGCTCACTGCAACCTCTGCCTCCTGGGTTCAAGCGATTCTCATGCCTCAGCTTCCCAAGTAGCTGGGATTACAGGCACGTCCCACCACGCCTGGCTAATTTTTTTCTGTATTTTTAGTAGAGATTGGGTTTCACCATGTTGCTGTCAAATTCCAGACCTCAGGTCGTCTGTCCACCTCAGACGCCCAAAGTATTAGGAATACAGGCATGAACCACTGAGCATGGCCCAATTTCATTTCTTATTTCTATAAATTCCATTTGGTTCTTTATCATACCAACAGTTTTTCAACATTAAGTAGAATATTAGTCTTTTATTTTATTTTATTTTATTTTATTTTTTTTGAGACGGAGTCTCGCTCTGTCGCCCGGGCTGGAGTGCAGTGGCCTGACCTCAGCTCACTGCAAGCTCCGCCTCCCAGGTTCACGCCATTCTCCTGCCTCAGCCTCCCGGGTAGCTGGGACTACAGGCGCCCACCACCTCGCCCGGCTAGTTTTTTTTTGTATTTTTTAGTAGAGACGGGGTTTCACTGTGTTAACCAGGATGGTCTCGATCTCCTGACCTCGTGATCCGCCCGTCTCGGCCTCCCAAAGTGCTGGGATTACAGGCTTGAGCCACCGCGCCCGGCCTAGTCTTTTATTTTTAAGCAGCTTTGTTGAGGTATAACTGACTTATAATAAACTACATATGTTTGGTGTTTATAATTTGACAAGTTGGGACTATGTATACTAAAACCACCACTACATTCAAAACAATGAATATATTCATCACCCCAAAAGTACTTTATGCCCTTTTGTAATCCTTACATCTCGCCCTTCCTCACCCTGCCCAATCCACAGGCAACCACTCATCTGTTTCCTGTCATTATAGATTAGTTTGTCGTTTCTAGAGCTTTATATAAATATAAAACTGACCCTCAAAGAAAATACAGCTTTGAACTGCACAGGCCCACTTATATAGGCATCTTTTTTCAATAAAAGTTACATCAAGTGTGCCTGTGTCTCCTGCCTCCCCGCTTCCACTTGCGCTACTCCTGAGACAGCAAGACCAAACCCTTTTTTACCTCCTCCCTCCTCAGCCTAGCCAACATAAACACAACAAGCATGAAGACCTTTGGCCAGGCAGGGTGGCTCACACCTGTAATCCCAGCATTGTGGAAGGCCAAACCAGGAGGAATGCTTGAGCCTAGAAGTGTAAGACCAAGCTCTACAAAAATAAAAAGTTAGCTGGGTGTGGTGGGGCTTGCCTGTAGTCTCAGCTATACAGGAGGCTGAGGTGGGAGGATTGCTTGAGCCCAGGTTGGCAGAGGTTGCAGTGAGCGGAAATCGTACCACTGCACTCCAGCCTGGGTGACAGAGCGAGACTCCGTCTCAAAAAAAAAAAAAAAAAAAAAAGAAGCGAGCCACCACACT
>NW_012115311.1:1176387-1181277 GCF_000951035.1 Colobus angolensis palliatus | reverse complement strand
GAACTCCCGACCTCAGGTGATCCGCCCACGTTGGCCTCCCAAAGTGCTGGGATTATAGGCATGAGCCACCACACCCGGCCTATGATTTTCTTAATATTACATTTTCTCTTCCCTAACTTATTTTATTGTAAGAATACAGTATTTAATACATATAACATACAAAATATGTATTAACTGACTGTTTATGTTACCAATAAGGCTTCCAGTTTCCAGTCAACACTTGGTTATTAGTAGTTAACTTTTTGGGGAGTCAAAAGTTTTACATGGATTTTTGGCTGCAGAAGTTGACACCCCTAACCCCCACATTGTTTGGGGGTAAACTGTAGAAGCATATTTTTTCTTCTGGCTTCCTTCTTCTAGCACAATTATTTTGAGAGATTCATCCATTTTTGTTGAATGTACCAATTGTATATTGTTCTAATTTTGAGTGGTATTTTTATTGTGTTGATGAAAGTGCCACTGCACTCCAGCCTGGGTGAGAGAACGAGACTCCATCTCAAAAAAAAAAAAAGATACACAAATGTTCTTAGCAGCATTATTTGTAGCTGCCCCAAATTGGAAACAACCCAAATCTCATTAACTGCTGATTGGCTAAACAAATACTACATAGTTAAGAAAAATTTGTACATAAATGGCCGGGCACGGTGGCTCATCCATGTAATCCCAGCACTTGGGAGGTCAAGGCGATGGATCACTTGAGGTCAGGAGTTTAAGACCAGCCTGGCCAACATAGTGAAACCTCATCTCTACTAAAAATGCAAACGTTAACCAGGCGTGGTGGCGCATGCCTTTAATCCCAGCTACCTGGGAGGCAGAGACAGGAGAATCACCTGAACCCAAGAGGTGGAAGATGAAGTGAGTTGAGATCAGCCATTTATGTACAAATTTTTCTATAAACACCGTGAACCCTGGGCCTGTCTTAACCTGGGTTTACAACTAGATTTTAAACTACCACTGACATTAGGAATTGCCAGCCATGCAATTAACAAAGACGTAGCCCCAGGGCTGTAATAACTATGGGGCACCAGGCAGAAGCTCTTACAGAATTGCTCAGGTGGGTTATACATTCAACCCAGGCCATACAAGATTTCCTCAGATAAAGCCCTGTTGAAGGTGAACTCACATTTTGGTATCACAGAATACATGAGGAAGACACTTTCTGAGTGAGAAGCAGCAGACACAGGAAACCCTAGGATTAGTTCTCTAAGAATCACACATAATAGAATCATTAAATAGAAACTTTACATAGTATGATTAGAGTTTTTAAAGCAAAAGAAAAAAAACAGTGTCAAAGAATAAGGCTATTAAAAAAGACTAGGTGGGAACTTCCTCTTCTAGTCAAGATGGAATAACACAACATGGATTTATCTTCCCACCTGAAACAATTAAAAACACAGAAAAAATGTATGAAACAATGGTACGGAAGAAATTGCACATCGGTCAACAAAAGTCAGTGATCCCCAAGAGACAGGAAATAAATGAGGCAAGTCCTGTAATTGCCCCACCTTAATACATGAAGAAAAAATTTTTTGGAAAGTAATGTTTCTGAAAAATATTTAATGTATACTTAACATGTGATCCAGCCATTCCACTACTAAGTATTTACCCAAAAATTAAACAATTAAACAAGAATTAAAATTAAACAAGAATTTCTCTACTCAGAGGCCTGGCTGAATGGGACCCAAGCTTCCTTGACATCCGTCTGTGCCAATGGGTGGATTTTTTTTCCCCCAAGAAGGTATATCCCTTCAAGGGTCCCAGTTACATGCGGAGGTCTCTGTCCAATACCCCATCTTGCATAGCCCAAGATCTAAGCTTCTGCCTCAACATAAGCAATAAAACCAAAGCCCCTTGGCATATCCTTCTCAGCCCTTCTGAGCTGCTGCAGTGTCGGCTCCTGTTTACTATTTTTATTTTCCTCTTCATTTTCGGCTCTTGGAATTTCCCTGACTTTCACATGAACTTAGGTTACTGGGTGAGTGGTGATGCTATTAATCAAGACATTATACTCAAAATACTAAGCAAGCATGAATAGAATCAGAAGGCAATAAAACGGAAAAGGTGTCAGACTTCAGAATGCAAGTGTGGTCCTAATTGGCAAAAAATTAAAAATTCCCATTCAACACACCCTTTTTTTTTTTTTTTTTGAGACGGAGTCTCGCTCTGTTGCCAGGGCTGGAGTGCAGCGGCCGGATCTCAGCTCACTGCAAGCTCCGCCTCCCGGGTTTACACCATTCTCCTGCCTCAGCCTCCCGAGTAGCTGGGACTACAGGTGCTCGCCACCTCGCCCGGCTAGATTTTTGTATTTTTTTTTAGTAGAGACGGGGTTTCACCGTGTTAGCCAGGATGGTCTCGATCTCCTGACCTCGTGATCCGCCCGTCTCGGCCTCCCAAAGTGCTGGGATTACAGGCTTGAGCCACCGCGCCCGGCCAACACATCCTAACATACTCCTCTTCAGTTACTTACCTGTTGATTTCCAACCCACTGTATTTTTTCCAACTGGAGTCTTATACTGGAATCACCGGTACAGACCGGAGGCTTTCAAACAATAACCCCTGGGAAGAAAGCTGACTAGCCCTTACCCAAGGATGAAAGGGTTTAGACAGAAATCTGAGGCTTTAAAAAGTTGGAAAATCCCTTTTCTGTAAGATAGACCAAACATTTTTAAAGTATAAAATAATTTAATTATTATAATTTTTATTTTGAGATGGAGTTTCCCTCTTGTTGCCCAGGCTAGAGTTCGATGGTGTGGTCTCAGCTCACTGCAACCTTCACCTTCTGGGTTCAAGTGATTCTCTTGCCTCAGCTTCCCAAGTAGCTGGGATTACAGGCACCTGCCATCACGCCTGGCTAATTTTTGTATTTTTAGTAGAGATGGGGTTTCACCGTATTGGCCAGGCTGGTCTCAAACTCCTGACCTCAGGTTATCCACCCACCTCTGACTCCCAAAGTGCTGGGATTAAAGGCGTGAGCCACCGTACCTGGCCCAACAATTTAATTTTTTTAAAACAAATGACTCTACTATGAAGAAATACCTCTTTTTCTTATTTATTTTTCATTTTATTTTATTTTATTTCTTAGAGATAGGTTCTCACTCTGTTGCCCAGGCTGGAGTGCAGTGGCATGATCTTAGCTCTCTGAAACCTGTAACTCCTGAGCTCAAGGGATCCTCCACCTTGGCCTCCCAAGTATCTAGGACTACAGGTACCCACCATGCCTGGCTAATTCTTAAAATTTTTTGAAGAGATGAGGTCTTGCTTTGTTGCCCAGGCTGGTCTCACACTCCTGGCCTCAAGCAATCTTCTTGCCTCGGCCTCCTAAAGTGCTGGGATTACATGAATCTCCGTGCCTGGCCAAGAAATACCTCGAATTTCCATTTTGTGCCTTCAATATTTTTCTTACATAAGTTTTAACTGCTGTAGGAAAGAACTACGTAGAATAAAAATGACATCTAGATTTTACATCAAGACTTGACTGTGTGCCCTAAATGAAGTAACCCACCTACCTTTTTTCCTCTTAGGCTGTTCTGGTGATGAGGCTCCCGGTGAGTCTGCGTATTTTTCTTGCACCTGCTGTGTTTCCATCACTTCAGGAATCCCATCTAATGTGACGGATACATGGGTGACTGGGGCAACAACCATGTCATCTTCAGGTGAACTGAATATATTATTATCTAATGAAAATAAAATCAACTAATTATAGTCCACTGTGTATTGTAAGTCAAAAACGATTGATAAAATTTCTTGTTTTTATTATGACTAGAATATTAAAGTAGAAATAAAATCTTGAAATCTATTCCTGCTTTTAATTTCCTCTTCCCTAAATCAAATACCCTAAACCAGTCCAGGCGCAGCTGAGCTATTTCAATGTCTTTCTTACTTGACTTCCTATCACCAGTGTGTCTCGTTTCTCCTCTTGATTATTCACATTGCTGTGAGAGTTATTTTCTGAAACCTACGTCTAACCTGACCATACTCCTCTACACAAAAACTTTATACCCGGAAAATTAGGGGGAAAAAAAAAACCTGATGTATCTTTCCATAGTTCATAGGAAAAACAAAAAACAAAAAAAAAACATAAGCACAACCCATCTCTACAGCATGCCTCACAAAGCTTCTGTAATCTAGTTCCAAACCTACCTTTCCAATCTCATTTCCCACCCACCATGAAGCTTACACTTCAACCACACCAAAACATCTTGATCTCAAAGATTTCATTCATTTTCTGTAACAGATCTGTGTCCTGTATGTTTACCTCTATTCCCTCCAGCTTGAATGACCTTTCATGTCTCTTCTACCTATTAAAAGCTTGTTGTTTACAGCCCACGTCAGAATACTCCTTTAATGAAGCCAGTCTCTGATATTCTCAGCTAGAATACTCACTGCTTCTAGAGCAATTTGCTATCACTCTTGTGGCCTTTATTCTTGGCTTTGTAGTTATTTACATAAGTAACTGTCTTCAAAATTAAACTGTAAGCTTGAGGAAAGGAACAATATCTACTCATTTGTAGATCATGTTATTGCCTAATTATTGCTGCTGTGAATATAGTGAATATTCAATAAATATTTTGGAATGATTTAGTAATAATTTACTTTATGAATTTGATTGTCAGAAAAGCCCAAAGGAGAACATGAAATTTAAAGAAGATCAATAATGTGGCAGTGAATTTTATGCCATGATGTGTTAGTAAAATTTTCAATAGATTGTTGCCTGTTTGCTGATAAATAACTACAGAGATGACTAAATTATAATCATTTGGGCCCTTGATACCCTAATACTCTGATCAATATGTTAGATTGTCAGAAAAGCCCAAAGGAGAACATGAAATTTAAAGAAGATCAATAATGTGGCAGTGAATTTTATGCCATGATGTGTTAGTAAAATTTTCA
>NW_012115311.1:1171210-1175847 GCF_000951035.1 Colobus angolensis palliatus | reverse complement strand
CCCAAAGGAGAACATGAAATTTAAAGAAGATCAATAATGTGGCAGTGAATTTTATGCCATGATGTGTTAGTAAAATTTTCAATAGATTGTTGCCTATTTGCTGATAAATAACTACAGAGATGACTAAATTATAATCATTTGGGCCCTTGATACCCTAATACTCTGATCAATATGTTAGGAGAAGAAATTCTGCATGATCTTCTATTTGGTAACTAATAAATTATATATTTTTTGTTCCCAACGGCTTCATTCTCAAATTAAAATGTCGCCTTTAACTCTACATTTTTGCAAAGGCATCTCAATTCCTACTATACCTTAAAATGTGATTGTAACAAAAAATATATAACATCATTTCTAATCTCTTGAGTTTACTATCTAATAGAGAAAGATGGCAGGAGTGACTTAACGAAGTACATAAACATGAACAATCATAACCATAACCACTCACTTAATCGTTTTTCATCCAGCATAGGGCCAGGAGAATCCATATTGAGGAGTGCCTCAGCAGCCTCAATAGTTTCAATTGTTTCATCCCCGTCATGACAAGAAGCTTCAACTGCAACACATTTAAAGAGAAAATTAAATTAGCCACAAGACATCTGTTACTCTGAACGTCATACACTGCTTATCTCTAGAACCAGAACACATCATTTAATATTTTAGTTTATATACATATAAACTATAAACACATAAAATTATACTAAACCTGGCCGGCACAGTGGCTCATTCCTGTAATCCTGCACTCTGAGAGGCCAAGCAAGCAGATTGCTTGAGGTCAGGAGTCTGAGACTGGCCAACATGGAGAAACCCCGTTTCTATTAAAAATACAAAAAAATTAGCTGGGCGTGGTGGCATGCACCTGTAGTCCCAACTACTCAGGAGACTGAGACAGGAGAACTGCTTGAACCCAGAAGGTGGAGATTGCAGTGAGCCGAGACTGAACCACTGCACTCCAGCCTGGGTGACAGAGCGAGACTGTTTCAAAAAAAAAAAAAAATTACATTAAAAAATCAATAGTTCCTTAATATTAAATAGCCAACCAGCATTCAAATGTCCAATTGTGTTAAAAAATCATAAATGGTGGCGGTGCAAGGAAAGACAAGACAGTTTTTTTTTTTTTTTAAATCAAATTAAGTCTGCATATTGCAATTGACTGATACATTTCTGAGTTGCCATTCAACTGTCTAGCTATTTTTACTTTGCAATTTATTTGTTGAAGAAATCAGGCTGTTTATTCATGTAGAGTTTCCCATAGTTTGGATTTTGCCAACTATATTCCTATTGTGTAGCTTAACATGTTTTTCTACACCCCTTCTAACTGAGTAGTCATATCTGGAGGCTGGATGAAATTCAAGTTTAGTTTTTTCTGGCAAGACTAAGAAACAATTTATGTATTTTGATGACAGCTCAAAATATAATCTAAGCCTCAAATTTCATAAAATCATTAAATCTTTTTGGTTTTGCTTTTTTTTTTGAGACAAGGTCTTACCCTGTCTCCCAGGCCAGAGTGCAGTGGCTCAATTATAGCTCACTGCAACCATAAACTCCTAGGCTCAAGCAATCCTACCACCTCAGCCTCCCGAGTAGCCAGGACTACAGGCTCAGGCCACCATGCCCAGCTAATTTTTAAAATTTTTTGTGGAGACAGGGTCCCGCTATATTGCTCACACTGGCCTTGAATTCCTGGGCTCAAGTGATCTTCCCTCCTTGGCCTCCCAAAGTTCTGGGATTACAGGTGTGAGCCACTGCATCTGGTCAAATTCTTTATTATGAAAATTTTAAACAAAATAAAGAATTGTGGAGTACACTATATATAATGAATCCCCATGTGCCCATTCCCAGCTTCAACTATTATCACCAAATAGCCAATCTTCTTTCAACCATACCCCACTCACTGCCCCTGAGTCCTTACCCCCTGTACAGGATTATTTTGAAGGAATCTAAGATACCATATTTTATCTCTAAATACCTCAGCATGTGTATCTAAAAGATGTCTAACACAATACTACTATCATATCTTAAATACACTAACAATAATTTTTTTTTTTTTTTTTTGAGACAAAGTCTCGCTCTTGTTGCCCAGGATGGAGTGCAATGGCGTGACCTTGGCTAACTGCAACGTCTGCCTTCCAGATTCAAGAGATTCTCTTGCCTCAGCCTCCCGAGTAGCTGGGATTACAGGCATGCGCCACCACGCCCGGCTAATTCTGTATTTTCAGTAGAGACGGGATTTCTCCATGTTGGTCAGGCGGGTCTCGAACTCCCAACCTCAGGTGATCCACCTGCCTCGGCCTCCCAAAGTGCTGGGATTACAGGTGTCTGCCACCTAGCCCACACTAATTCTTTAATATCATCTATTACAGGCTGAATGGTATCCCCCAAAATTCTATGTTGACATGCTAACCCACAGTACCTCTGAATGTCTTTAAAGAGATAACTGAGTTAAAATGAGGTTATTAGTATAGGCCCTAATCCAATATGGTTAGTGTCCCTCTAAGATGAAATATGAACACAGGCAGGTAAAAAAGGGAAGACTATGGGAAGACACTGGAAGACAGTCACCTGTAAGTCCAGAAAGAAGCCTCAGAAGGAACTAACCCTACCAATACTTGATCTCAGACTTCTAGCTTCCAGAACTGTGAGAAAATCAATGTCTCATTTGAGCCACCCAGTCTGTGGTACTTTCTTATGGCAGTCCTAGCAACCTAACACATCATCTGAAGTGCCACCTAACACATGTAAGAACAAAAATGTCCTATCCTTATTCTTTCTTCCCCTAGAGCTTCTCAAAGGCTACCCGTCGTACCCATTGGGGAATAAGGAAGATTACGAGGTCCTTCCCTTTTTCGTGACATTGCTCAGAAAAGGATAGAAGAGTTAAAAAGTTTTGGTAAGTTGGGAGGTAAGGGAAAGGGAAGAAAAAACGCAAAGAGAGAATCTGGTTTTCAAGATCTGGCTTGCCTTCTAGACCCATTCCACGTCAGTTCTATTTTCTAGGAAAGAACCTGTCTATACCTTGTCATCTGCTGTCTTCAGGTCTAAACGCAAGGGAGTGACGCACTGAAGGGAAGAGGCAATTCCTTCTCCTAAAGATCTAATACCTGCTTTCCTAGATTCTATTTCCTCTCTGAGGGCTAATGCCTTCCCTGATGACTAGAACTAGGAAGAAATACTCCTTCCAGAAAGACAGTGGTCCTCAACTTGCAAAGACTGTAGCCTTACCCTAAGGCTTTAAAAGTTACATCCCTACCCTAAGGCTTTAAAAGTTACATCAGAATACAGAATACACTGCTACACCCCCACTAACCACAAGCCAGATATATGCATAGTGGTGTTTCTTCTGTTACACAAACAGATCAGAGAGCAATGAATAGAAACTTCTAACCTGATTAGTCTAATTCCCTTACTGGTAAGGGAGAAGTAACTCTAGATTCAACAAAAAACTTTTATTGGTTTGTTCTGAACAAAAAATGTGAATATATGCAAAAAATGCTTTGTAAAAAAAAGAGAGTGATATGGTTTGGATTTGTCCTTGCCCAAATCTCATGTTGAATTTTAAACCCCAATGTTGGAGGAGGAGCCTGGTGGGAGGTGACTAGATCGTGGAGGTGGATTTTCCGCTTGCTATTCTCATGATGGTGAATGAGTTCTCATGAGATCTGGTGGTTTGAAAGTGGGTAGTACCCCCTACCACCCTGCTTTCTGCTCCTCCTGCTCCAGCGATGTAGGATGTGTCTGCTTCCCCTTCGCTCCCACCATGACTGTAAGCTTCCTGAGGTCTCCCCAGCCATGCTTCCTGTACAGCCTGCACAACCATGGGCCAATTAAACCTTTTTTCTTTATACGTATTACCCAGTCTCAGGTAGTTCTTTATAGCAGTGTGAGAAGTGACAAAAACAGAGGACAATACAAAGATGAGGTATTGACAACCAATGTTATCAGTGGGGCGTCTCCCCTACCAGATGGATACAGTCATTCTACCTTTCCCCTGATTTAAAATGTTACCGTATCATATGTTAACTTCCTAAATAGATCAGAACCTACATTTAGACTTACTATTCAGTTCTAAGGCATTGTGCTATATGCTAAGGTAAAGCCGAGAACAAGGCAGCCCCAGTACTTGCCACTATGAAATCTACAGATATATCTTGTCATGCCTATTTCTGATAAACTTTCTTTTACGAATAAAGATGCAAATATTTGCTTCCAAATAGTTTTCTCAAATATCCACAACATCCCTGGCCAAGATATAGGAATGTAAATGAATAGAAAGAGAAAGCATGTACCAGTTTCTAAGTGATGAAAGTATTATTACTACAATCTCACATTTATGTAGCCTAATCTTCAAGTTTAAAATATCTTACTAGTTCTGACTGAACCAGAAAAGAAATCTATAAATACCAGGACCTTATCATACATTTAGGTCATAGCCTACCATTATGCTTCCTGTGGCAGTGGTAACAAAAGAACATTCCTCTCTCTTTCCCTACAAAACAACTTATTTTGTTCACAGGAATATAGAGGAAGGCATATAAGAAAGTACTCAGTGAGCTGGGTGGGGTGGTGCATGACTGTTGTCCCAGTTATTCAGGAGGCTGAGGCAGGAGGATCACTTGAGCCCAGGAGTCCAAGTCTAG
>NW_012115311.1:1156739-1170778 GCF_000951035.1 Colobus angolensis palliatus | reverse complement strand
AAAAAAAAAAAAAAAAAAAAAGTTGCTCAGTGAAGACTTGATGAATTGAGTACGTTTGGTTCCTTTTATATACCTCTTATTTTGTCACATTCATCTCAATATATTTAGGAAAGGAGAAATGGGAGATGACAAACAGTACTAAAACCAGCAGATGAAACAGAAAATGTAATTTCTTCTCTATGTAGGGCTCTAGTGTCTTAAGGTAATACAGTTCAAAACCAAGTTAGGGGCATTTTATGGCCCACAAACTCAGGATGAGGACACTGCCTAACGCTGTGCTGCAGCAAGGTCCTACTGGATGGAGACACACGCACCTGTAAGGGTGATGTCATCATCATCATCGTCTATGATTTCCTCTTCAGCAACATCCAGTGAGCTCTCAGTAATCATGTCATTGGGCTCTTCCACACAGGCTAGACCGGCATAACTATTGAGAATATCAGCACCAGGAACATGTTCCACAATTACGGCAGGAAAAATAGCTGGATCACCAAGCTGAGGGGTTAGGGAGAGGTAAATGAAAACAAAGGATTAACACAGTTTTGCTTTTGTTAAATACTGCTCAAAACTATTTTATACTAGCCATCAATTTAATTTTTAGATTATCAGGCTGTATCTCTACAATCCTTCTAGGCATTAGGAAATTTCTGTCTATTACAAGCAAATAATGGCATTAAAATTTAAAAATGAAAGCCGGGTGCAGTGACTCATGCCTGCAATCCCAGCACTCTGGGAGGCCGAGGTGGGCAGATCACGAGGTCAGGAGATCAAGACCATCCTGGCTAACGTGGTGAAACCCTGTCTCTACTAAAAATACAAAAATTAGCTGGGCATGGTGGCACACGCCTGTAGTCCCAGCTACTAGGGAGGCTGAGGCAGAAGAATCACTTGAACCTGGGAGGTGGAGGCTGCAGTGAGCCGAGATCGCGCCACTGCACTCAAGCCTGGGTAACAGAGTGAGACTCCATCTCAAAAAAAAAATAAAATAAAATAAATAATATGTTAATTAAATAAAATCTCCTGGGTTCAAGCTATCTTCTCAAATGTAAGAAAAAGTTTCTGCTCATAGATAATATAATGCCAGGCACCTTACTATTTTCCTTAAGTAAGTCTGCTATATTCAAAATATTATTTATGATTTCATTACAACTAAGCAGCCTCCATCTTTTAAAATTAATGTTTACTGAACTACCCACTGAGGTTAGACATTACTTCTGTCATAAGAATTTAATTACCCGAACTAAATATGTATCATAGGTGCTAAAGAGATAATATCCTTACCTTCGAGAATGCTATGTTCTGAAATTTATGGTTAATAATCCTAAAACACATTTGGATCGTTTTATTTCAAAATATTTCTTCCTGTTTCAGAAAAGAGGAAGCTAGCTAGAAAAGTAACTGGCTCTTCAAATAGTAAAACAAATTTTAAAACAGAAACTAGGAGGCTCAAAAATTATACTATAGAAGCCAGGCACAGTGGCATGTGCCTGTAGTCCCGGCGACCTAGAAGGCTGAAACAGGAGGATGGCTTGAGCCCAGGAGTTCAAGGCTATACTGTGCTACAATCACATCTGTGAATAGCTACTGCACTTCAGCCTGGGAAACATGGCAAAACCCTGTCACAAAAAAAAAAGAAAGAAAGAAAGAAAGAAAGAAAGAAAAAAACTATACTGTAACTCACACAAATACACTTCACACACCTTAGAGAAAATATATAAAATGTCCAAAGCAAAGTGTAGCTAGCCTTCCCTTTTCCTTTTTTGACAGGTAAACTGTAGACATGTAATCCCACCTAGCATGAACATGCACTTGTTAAAACACTTTTCCTTTTCTTTTCTTCTAAGAGCTCAATTAAGCTCCTGGTCTTCTCAAGGTTTAGTCCAGGCCGGGCGCGGTGGCTCAAGCCTGTAATCCCAGCACTTTGGGAGGCCGAGATGGGCGGATCACGAGGTCAGGAGATCGAGACCATCCTGGCTAACACGGTGAAACCCCGTCTCTACTAAAAATACAAAAAACTAGCTGGGCGAGGTGGTGGGCACCTGTAGTCCCAGCTACTCGGGAGGCTGAGGCGGGAGAATGGCGTAAACCTGGGAGGCGGAGCTTGCAGTGAGCTGAGATCCAGCCACTGCACTCCAGCCTGGGCGACAGAGCGAGACTCCGTCTCAAAAAAAAAAAAAAAAAAAAAAAAAAAAAGAAAAAGAAAAAGAAAGAGAGAGAGAGAAAGAGAGAGAAAATAGGTAAGAGGCTTGAATCTGTATATACAAAATACATTTAGGAAACACCTCTCAGGTGACTAGAAAGACTCTTACCACTCTACTACCATAAATAGAAAAAAATGCACACTCCTGAAACTCCAGCTGCTGATCTGGGCTCGTGATAAACTGCTTTGTAAACTGGATTGACTAGTAACTGGCTAAAGTATGAGTCATCAAA
The DNA here is from genome assembly GCF_000951035.1 of Colobus angolensis palliatus. Classification (NCBI taxonomy): domain Eukaryota; kingdom Metazoa; phylum Chordata; class Mammalia; order Primates; family Cercopithecidae; genus Colobus; species Colobus angolensis. Next base: position 1,168,345 of record NW_012115311.1, on the reverse strand, counting down.
AACCTAAGAACTCTATAACCACACATTCTACAATTCATTCCAGAGAACTGGTTCCCTACCTTTTAAAGAAATAGTAAAATTTCAAATGCTGAATTTTCCTAGGTTTAGATTTTCAAAACAAATAAAATATTGGGACTTATATTAGTTTGCTACGGCTGCCACAACAAAGTATTACAAACTGGGTCCCTTAACAGAAATTTATTCTCTCACAGTTCTGGAGGCTAGAAGTCTGAAATCAAGGTGTTGGCGGGGCTGGTTCCTTTTGCAGACTATGGGGGAAGGATCTGTTCCAGGGCTCTCTCTTTGACTTACAGATGGCTGGTCTTCATGTTTACATGGGTTCTGTGTCCAAATCCAACTCCACTCACCTCCTGACCTTTTAATTGAGACAGGATGGAGTGCAGTGGCGCAATCTCAGCTTACCATAACCTCTGCCTCCCAGGCTCAAGTGATCCTCCCACCTCAGCCTCCCAAGTAGCTGTGACTACAGGCATGCACCATCACACCTGGCTAATTTTTGGATCTTTTGTACAGATGGGGTTTCTCCACGTTCCCCAGGCTGGTCTCGAACTCCTGAGCTAAAGCGATCCACCCAACTTGGCCTCCTAAAGTGTTGGGATTACAGGTGTGAGCCACCGTACGCAGCCCAAATTTCCCCTTTTTATAAGGACACCAGGTAGTGGAGTAAGGGCTCCTCTCTACTGTAGTGTAACTTCTTACTAATTACATCTGCCATGACCCTATTTCCAATAACCAAATAAGGTTACACTCTGAGGTAGTAGAGGTTAGAACTTCAATGTATGAATTGGCGTATAGGTGTGCACACGCACAATTCAACCAATAATATAACTTAATTTAATTTAGTTTTAAGTCTGTCATTTCACAATTTGTTCCCTCTGCCTGAAATAACTTCTATAAACTAGTCTTTTCATTGTTTCTAAACTGAGATTGGATATTACTCTTCAGGTTTCTTTGCTGAAGATCATCAAATCTTACCCACCTCAGTTTTTTCCATACCATTTCAAACAGACCCTTTCCCAAGATTTATTTAAAAGATGGGCTTCAGGAAGAAGATAGCAGATATTCGTAAAATAGCCATATTCCTTAATAGTAAGCATTAAGATGTTACCTACTTTTAAGAAATGAAGGTGTTGGCCAGGCACAGTGACTCACGTCTGTAATCCCAGCACTTTGGGAGGCGGAGGCGGGTGGATCACCCGAGGTCAGGAGCTCGAGACCAGCCTGGCCAACATGGAGAAACCCTGTCGCTACTAAAAAATAAAAAAATTAGCTGGGTGTGATGGTGTGCACTTATCCTAGCTACTCAGAAGCCTGAGGCATGAGAAGCTTGAACCTGGTAGGCAGAGGCCGCAATGAGCCAAGATTACGCCACTGGACTCCAGCCTGGGTGACTGAGCAAGACTTCATCTCAAAACAAAATGAAATGAAGGTTTCAATGTTTCTTTGATGACTTAACAAAAACATTACATTCCACTTCAGTGGCTGCTACTTCAAAAAATGACGTTCCAAACACTTCTAAAAACTCTCATCATTTAAATAATCAGATTAAGCATCTTTTCTATCTTTTATTTGCATCACGAAATCAAATTAATTTCTACTGGTGCTTATCAATTTTTGCTGTACAGTGGGAAACATTTAAGAATATCAATATTTGACCTCGCATGGGATAAAATAAATCAGACTATCTGGGGGTGTGACCAGAGCCTGATATTAAAGCTCCCCAGGTGGGTCCAATTTGCATCCAGGCTTCAGGAGCACTGCTCTGAAGAATGACAACATTCAAAACTGCATTCCCTAAGTTGAGGTAGCTCTAATTATTCTTGCCAAGATCTGGGATATTAGTAATTCAAACAATTACATTTTTAAATTATTAGATCTTTTGCTATTCACTTGCAGACTATTCTCCCCTTTGGTTTTTGAATAGAACCAAAATAAACCACAAACCAAGGGGACAGGAGAGAGAAGATCTCCTGGAATTAAAATATATCAAAGATCAGAGTTTCCGCAAATTAAACTGCAGTGATAAAGTGATTTGCAATTGTTTCATAACTTTCTTGAACATCTTAACAGCTCCAAAGAGATTTCCCCTTACTATTAATTATAGATAAATTTAGGATATATGTTGAAAGCAAAATTTCAGCAAACATTTTTGCAGCAATAGTAAAATTCAAACCAAGTTTTAGCAGAAGAGAGTCACAGTTCCCCAAATTTCAACATTGTCCACGATATAGTTTCCACTTGTTGTGGTTGATCACATATGTGGCAATACCATCAAGTTAAAAAGAGAAGGAAAGGGACCAATGTAAGCAGGGCAATATGTGACTCCCTAACTAGGCTTGCTTGTTCCATATACTACAATCCAATGTGGATCCATGTCCTATGTGGATATTTCAGAAACCATGAATCATTATTCCAATTTTATTAATAATTCTGTTCATCGGGTTTTTGGTTATCAAAAAGCACAAGAACTTTCATATAACTTGTTTACCAAGGTTCTCTAATAGCAGAACTCAATCTGGTATATGGTGATTGTGAAATATCCCATGAAAATTCTCTCTAAAATAGCTTAAAATGAAATATCTACAAAATATTTTCCCAAAACAAAAAGCAAGTTAAATTTAGTCTTTAGCATTTTTCCAAAGCAGACACTACTTTTTAAAGCTAGGTGCAAAATGAGCACACCTTCAAGCAGTTCACGCAATATCTTTGCATCGAGGCAAGAAAACACCAAGAGGGGCCTGGTGCCTTATTGCTCCCATAGTCTTCAATAGCTCCCCTGACCCCAAAGCCTCTCCAATAAGCATACAAATTAAACACTGCACTTGCTACGAAAGCACATCTTTGACACAAATTCATGTGCCCAGACTTCGAATGAGATTGAGGCCCCAAAGCCTTATCCTATGAAGACACTGCTTTGAGGACTTCTGAATTATTCTTGAAATCACTTCCTTTTACATTTGATTTAAAAAAAACAAAAACCCAGCACCTCACTCCATTACAACACGACCTGGCAATACTTTACCATGCAGCAAATGCACTACATACACACATGGTGAACAGGGTGCAACAGTAAAAACGCAAGTTCTTATTTAAGGTAGGACTCCACCATGCCTGGGTATCTGAACTCGGGCAAGTTATCCAGCCTCTCTAAGCTTTACTTTCTACGTCTATCCAAAATAAGAATAATAATATATTCTAGAATTGTTGTAAGAATAATGTGTAATTAAATCACTTGTGATAATGCATGGCTTCTAGTAAGCAATAAATAAAATGTTTCGATGATTAAAGCCCTTCAATATTTGATACGGATAGAAATAAACACTCTCAAAAACTAACTTACTACAATCTCACATGGACAGGCATGGTTTTGTTTTTATTTTTTGAGACAGGGTCTTGCTCTGTTGCCTCGCTGGAGTGCAGTGGCGTGATCACAGCTCACTGCATCTGTGAACTCCCGGGCTCATGCAATCCTTCTGCCTCAGCCTCCCAAGTAGTTGGGACTATAGGCGTGTGCCACCATGTGTGGCTAATTTTATTTATTTATTTTTTTTAAGAGAGGAGGTCTCTCTATGTTGCCCAGGCTGGTCTCAAACTCCTAGGCTCAAGCAATCCTCTCCTGCCTCGGCCTTCCAAAGTACTGGGATTATAGGTGTGAGCCACCATGCCCGGCCCTTTTTGTTTACTATTTTTTGCTTTATTTATTATTTCTTTTGCTTTCTTTAACCTTTAAGCTTTGTTGGGATTTGATTTTGTTTTATTTTTAATGAGAATAGTCTTTTCAAAATATTGGTGAACAAACCTTAATCATCACACTTAGCAACAACATTTAGTTTCAACTAAAAGCAAACGTTGATACATACGTATGGTTCACTTTGTGAAATTCATAAACTGTATGCTTATTACTGATGTATATTTTTGTATTTATGCTACACTTCAATAAGAAGTTTAAAAAGCAGAGGTCCATCTGATAGGAGAAACAAAACTTCAAAACATCTTCAAAATACTATGATGGTATTCCTTCATTACCTCATATAAACCATGATAAAATTAAAGGAAATCTCTGCACACAGTACATATACATGGATAAACACACCCAAAAAATTAGGGTGACTGGTGAACAAAATGAAAAGTTGAAATCCTTTCAGCAAATCCCCATGGCACATTTTTAAGAATTATCTTTGGGAATAAATAATACAAAACATATTTATATTCCAAGAGTACAAAACATCATTGCTTCCTTTCCATATAGTGCCCCTCCCCAATGGCTTCCATTATTACTAAATTCCAAAGTGTATTTTAAATGATTTCAGGAATTGATGTATTACACAAAACAAGCTAGGATTGTGCAATAGATCTCCAAGGCCCAGTACAAAGTTTTCTGTGAAGAATTCTTGACAGCCAAATTCTCCACATACTTTTAAAAAATCTGCCACTAAAACAGCTCCAAATATTTCTGTTGATTAACTCAAGTTCCCTGTAAACACTTATATATATATATATATTTTAAAGACAGGGTCTTGCTCTGTTGCCCAGGCTGGAGAGCAGTGGCACAATCACAGCTCATCGCAGCCTTGACCTCTGGCGCTCAAGCAATCGTTCCACCTGAGCGACATGAATAGCTGGGACAACAAGCATGCGCCACCACACCCAGCTAATTTTTGTGTTTTTTGTAGAGATGGGGTTTTGTCATGTTGCCCAGGCTGGTCTCAAACTCCTGGGCTTAAGCAATACATCCGCCTCAGCCTCTCAAAGTGCTGGGATTACAAACGTGAGCCACTGCACCCAGGATCCTATTCTTTATTATAAAATAAAAAGTAGTTTTAGCAACCAGGCAGAAAAGTCTATGTAGCTGTAGTACCCACTGCTCAACACATTGGTCTAAATTATAAGAACATCATAGTTTTACTCACTACAGGTGTAGTACCTGAGTCTAGTTCTTAAAAGTGTAATACATAAATGTATTTGGGAAAAAGTAAAAAATCACACTAATCCTAGATATAATCAGTGTAAAAGACAATTTACTTAACAGTCTTTCATATTCTCTTTTTCCTTTATGGTTCTTTTTCTCTCTTATACCTTAGCATAATGGTTAAGAGTTTGGGCTTTCTCGGGTCAGTCAATTTCAATACAAGTGGCACTTCACAGTTGTGTGTTTCTGGGTAACATGCATTCCTTCAACCTCTTTTGCAATTCCTCATCATACATATTTTCCTTACTTCTAAAATGGGGATAACAAGAGTTGTCACACCATACAGGCTTTTAAACATGAAAATACAAATTGCATACCATGTGCAGGGCCTGGCAAGGGTAAGAGACAATAAATATTCATTAATTATTAAACAACATATCAATTCTTAGATTAGACCATTGTTTATATGTGTGTATGCACATTCTGCCAGGTTTTGGTATCAGTTTGTTATGTTAGTTTTGTAAAAATGAATTAGGAAACTCTCTCTGAACTGACACTGTTTAAATTAGTTCATTAAATTTTTAAGACAGGGTCTCTGTCAGTGAGACTCCTGGCTAGAGTGCAGTGGCACAATCATGGCTCACTGTAGCCTCTAGCTCCTAGGCTTGAGATCCTCCCACTTCTGCTTCCCAAGCAGCTGAGATCAGAGGTACAGGCTGCCGCACCATGCTAATTTTTAAATTCTTTTGTAGAGATAGAGTCTTACTATGTTGTCTGGGCTGGTAAAGTTAAAAATAACTCACCCACGAAACTATCTGGGCCTACTGGTTTTGTGTATGTGGGGATTATTCCCTGGCAATTTCCTCAGTTTCTTTCATTGTTACTAGCACATTTTCAAAGAAAAAAAATCTACATTATTACCATTCCAAAAACTTAAAATATTTCAATGCATGAGCTCAAATGATATATCAAATCCCTATACTGTTCTGCATTATCCCATCATCCTTTAAAATATAAACAAACAAATCAAGTATTGTCAAGATTAATGAGGAAATTAATGAATAGTTAAAAGACAAATTATCCTCCAGGTGGTACTCACAAAGAGTATTAGTAAATCAGAACTGGAATCTAGACTTATTTAGTAATTCAGCTAGGTTACTTTGAACAGTAATTACTCTGGATGCCTTTGTAATCCTGCCCTACAAATCTATCATAGGGGAAAGATTCTAATACAGGTCTCCTGGTTACTTAGTAATAAATTCAAGATAACATTATACTACAGAAAACGGGAAGAATACGATCTCTATCATACAGTGACTTGTAAGGATCCAAGCGTATACTGAGAAGACTGTAAACTACAAAGAGCTGTACAAGATGTTAGGCAGTGTTATCTTTACATTGTATTCAAGACTAAGGCAAGTAATGTTTTCTTGGCAAAAAAGGTTAACATCCAAAGATTAATATCCGTGGCAAGAAAACATACTTGTCTCTATTAGCCTCCTCATTTCCCAATGGCATTTGTTCTCCAATATCCTAATTTTTATGTATTACGTACCTGCTATAAATGTCACATAGATAAACGTGGTTTAATTAAGGGGAAAAAAGAATTCAAGTGTCTGGTCATTGACATAGTCAAAGTGCTTTCAACTACAAAAACTCACTACAGCGCTGTGTAAAAAGTGTTCTCTAGGCTCTGTCTTTGGGAGTTCTTCAATATAATAAACTATAAAATAGAATACAGTGGTACCCCTAATGTGGTGATGATGGAAGCAGCTACTATGTTAAGACATCATATGGCTTTATCCACTTAATCCCCACAACAACACTAGGCTATATATTATTGACACTTACTAGTCAACCAGCCAGGAAAAGCTGAAATCTGAACTCAGGCAATTGACTCCAGAGTCCACAAGTTTAACCACTACCAGTACAGGATCCTATAGATAAACTACTTAGAATTTATTACTAAGTCATAATGAAAGTCTCATCTCAATTAACGCTTGGATAAAAAAATCTATATTACATATAGATTGATAGTTATCTTCTAAATGATCACTGTATTAGACCTACAACTGAAACAAGTTTGTTTTACTATTCTTTTTTTTTTTTGAGACAGGGTCTCACTCTGTCACTCAGGCTACAGTGCAGTGGCAGGATCACAACTCACTGCAGCCCCCACCTCCCAGGCTCAAGTGATCTTCCCACCTCAGCCTCCTGAGTAGATGGGACCACAGGCAGGTAGGTACCACAACACCCCGCTATTTTTTTAAAAATAGAAACAGGGTCCCCCTATGTTACCCAGGCTAGTCTCAAACTCCTGGACTCAAGTGATCTTACCACCTTGGCTTCCCAAAGTGTTGTGATCACAGGCGTGAGCCACTGCGCCTGGCCAGTGTTCGAGTGTTTCTGAAAGAATCCTGGCTTCTCTCTTGCACAGCACCATCAAAAACATAAAGGTCTAAGTAAAATCGTCTTTTCTCCAGAATTCCCCAAGATAATGTTTGAAATTCCATTGCAAATCCTTGTGGAGTTGTTTTTTAACAAAGTCTAATCCTAGTATAACTGTGTCATGACAATTGGCTTTCTTTAGTCTTTGCCTAGATTTTTCTTTTTGTAACTAGGATAAATTACAATTTGGCCACACATCTCAAAAAGTAAGAGTCAATGAGCATGATCTGTTTTCTTATTGGAATGTCCACTTTGAAAGCTTAATAGTATTGGTGGGTTGTTGTGTGTGGGTATATGTAAACGGAATCAGTTATGAGGTAAACAAACCGGTAGATTTTTTGGGGGGGAGTATAGTACATATTAACCACGTTTAAATGTTTACTTTACTTACAAACTAAGTAGATTAATAAACATCAGAGTAGTCACTACCAGATTGGTAAGTGTTTTAAACATGCAGATTCCATATAACTCAAATAATTTACATAAAATCATAAAGGGGCAATTTCTGCTACAAAAAGACGGACTTTGACAAGAATCTTATACAGCATGTACACAGCAAAGAATAAAATAAGGCAAAGCATCCTTGAATATAGGCATTTTAGCTCCAACAGAGCCTGTCCCAGAATGGAAGATTCATGCTACCTGCTCATAGGTATGGGAGACATCAGTGGTACTCCAAAACAACTGAACAACGCCAAGGCAAACTATGTCAAAACAAATGTTAAAGGGAAATGCTCCCTTACAGCATAAGTCTATCAGATTTTTAAAATCCTGAGTCACAAGTTTATTGGCTTATTCTAGAATCAAGCCAGACATTCTGGATTATCAAAGGAAAAATGTGACAACAGAACAAAACAATCTGAATGAATTTGTGTAACTGGAACGCAAGTCACAAAAATCACATCACTCACCCATTTGGGTACTAGAGATTATCCAGTGTAAGACAAGAGCTATTAAAGCTTTTTCTTGATTTATCTCAGATCATTAATATGAGAACTGTTGGACCAACAGCAACTGTTACATTTATTGATGACTTCCATGTGCCATGCTATAGGTAAATGCATTGCATAAACATTTAATGCTCATAACCTTGGGAAGTAATTCTGTTATTTTTGGTGAAAGAAATAAAGCTCAGTGGTATTTAAAAACTTGTCTAAAGTCACACAGCTAGAGCCAGGTTCCCAAATTGATGGTTTTTGTTTTTTTTTAATGCCATATCACACAGACTCTTGACTGACAAACATCAGTTTTCATGATTAAATGTTATGTCAAAGTTGTAGGCAGTGGACTGAACACACACGAATCAATCACTGTTTAAAAAATCATCTCCCACCTAAGTCTTTAAATAATAACTTATTTCCGAATGTGTGCATTGAGGTAGGAAAGGGGAGGGAGGAGATTACAGACAGCTGGGCTTCCCAGTAGCTCCTTTCCAACAGCACAATGGAAGTTTGTTCTAAATGTTCTTGTTTTTATTTTGCATATGCCACAAAATAAAGTAGAATGGGGAAAATGCAGAAATCACGTAAAACCACAAAATATAATAAATCGTTAAACTGTCACCTAAAAGATCACCTTTTAGGAGGGAAACTTCTTTCCTAACTTTAATCTTCGCATCATCCTGCTAATAAGTTTCCTGGTCTCATATCTTCAGTACTTTCTCTCAACATTACGTTAAGTGGGAACAGAGTAAATGGGTCAGCTTACAAAGGTTTACAGTCAAAATATTATAATGTAGCACTTCTAATAACAATTCCTTAGCAATTTTCCAAAAGAAGAACTGCTCTAATATTGAGAATTTTGGTTACTATTTCTGAAACACACACACACAATTATTTTCATCAGTACTCTCTAAATATGTTGAAAATGACCCTCTTTGTTAAAAAAGGCCAGTAACACTGTTTATATAACTGCCTATCTTTTATGTGGCTATGTGTTCACTGAAATGGAAAAGAGACAAAAATTTTCAAGATCACATAGCAAAACTAAGACACATCAAAGGTGTCAGATGTTAGGGGGAATTTTTTTTTTAAGTTATATTTAGAAGCAACAGAGGTGCTAATTTCCTTTTTTTACCCAGCAAGGATATTCCAGGTGATTGAGTATTTTCTGGGAGAAGAAGTTGCCAACTCTATTTCCGACAAGAAACTGACCAAAACAAACCTCATTTTAAAAACTGTTCTTTGAAAACGTGTACAGAATGGAAAAATAAAATGTGGTATATCCATATGATAAAATATTATTCAGTAATAAAAAGATGGAGTAATGATACATGGCACAACACAGATGAACCTTAATAACAGGATATGCCAAAGTAAAAGAAGCTGGTCGCAAGATAGCACATATTCTATGATTCCATTTACTATATGTAATTGCCCAGAACAGGCAAACATACAGAGACAGAAAGGAAATTAATAGTTCCCAGGGGCTAGGAAGAGTGGGGAAGAATAGGTCATGACTACTAACAGGTACAAATTTCCCTTTGAGGTGATAAACATGTCCTAAAATTGATTATGGAGATAAACACACAATTCTGTATAAACTAAAGACCATTGATTTGTACACTTGAAGTAGATGGATTATATGGTATGTGAATTACATTGCAATAAAACTGTTTTTTTTAAAAAGGTACATACACAGGTATGCCAGGCATAAGAACCATCTACCTGTAATTATACTAACAAATTAGCTAGAATTAATAACTTTTTTGCTAAAATCATAAATACAGAGTATAATAATTCTTCCATATTTTAAACTACTTCTCACCACTTAGATGTTGCAGTGGCTAGCATTATTCAATTAGTGGTTAAAGGCACAGGCTGGGTTACAATTCCTAGCTTTATCACTTAGTAGCTATGAAATTACAGGTAAGTTGCTTCCTTTCTCTGAGCCTCACATGACTCTTTTGTAGTGAGAATTAGGAGCAACTACTTCTTAGGATTGTTAATTATTAAATAGGATAATCCCTGTAAAGCACAGTGCATGGGGCAAGATGCTCAGTAAACACTAGATACTAAAACTCACCACTGAAAGTTTCTGGAGCCCATCTAGTCCATGTTCTACCCTATACAATGATCTCATCTTACTCATTTCAGGACGTTATCCCTGGGCCTCTGTGGGATGGCTAGGGGGCCGTTAAAGGAAGATTTTGCAAAAAAGAGTAATAAGTTCCTACTCTCCACACTGACTCCTCTTTCGTAACAATTATCAGCTTCCTTGCTGCCAAGAATGGGCAAAGAGATAAGCCAAATGTTAGACCACAGGCAGGGTTGTTCCTTCACTTAACCTGAAGAGGGCCTCAGCCCTTATGCAAAGTCAGATATCCCCCAGAAGGCAGTCAGGCTTGTACCTGGGGGCTCTAAGACATAACTCCTTTGATAAAGACTTTTCCAAGTATACTGAAAAGAAATAAGCAACCTTTGTTAGTTTCACAAATGGCCAAGCTTTTAGTGGATTTCTTAAGTTTGATATGACAAGATTTAAAGAGAAGGCAACCAAAGCAGAGAATCTGGAATTTTAGGTAAATAACAGAGGATGCACTGAGTCCATGTACAAATCAGTAGCAACACTCCAGCTTCCTGCCCTTCACATCACTGGTGCTGAGTAAGTTACACATTAAACACTATCAACTCATTCCTTCTGCCTTACTTTATGAGGTACACCTAATCTCTGACCTCACAGAATCTTGCCATTTCAGTTGAAAAAATGGCAGGTTGGTGTGACTTATCCTCTTACGTACAGGAAATAGTATATAAGGAAAAAGGAAAGCTCTATATGAATGTTAGTTTCTCTGATTTTTCTTTTTTGGAAAAACAATTTTAATATACAACAGAGTAGAAGGAAAAACAAAAGCATCCACATGCCCACAACCAGATTTAATAAATGTGAACAACTGTCATTTAACGCATTTTATTTATTTACAATTTCAATGACAATCTTTAAAAGTTACTTGAAGTGTTTTTCACTAAATGTACAACAGAACAGTTCCAAATACTTTAGAAAAAAGATTCCATGAACATCTGTTTCTGGTCTTAGAACTGTAGTGACACGGCTACATTGTCCCTGCACCAAATGAGAATGTGGACAATAGGTCCCCGGAAAATGTATTCTGCAGTCAAGAGAGCTGTGGGCAAAGCATCACCCTCTCAACATTCAGAGATCTTCTGATATGATCAGGACCATAACCATAACTGAACACATATACATCCCAGATCATCTAGCAACAGGT